>NC_092158.1:8858941-8968941 GCF_045791955.1 Oncorhynchus clarkii lewisi | reverse complement strand
AGATACCCAATCCAGACTGAAGGAGAATAGATACCCAATCCAGACTGAAGGAGAATAGATACCCAATCCAGACTAAAGGAGAATAGATACCCAATCCAGACTGAAGGAGAATAGATACCAAATCCAGACTGAAGGAGAATAGATACCCAATACAGACTGAAGGAGAATAGATACCCAATCCAGACTGAAGGAGAATAGATACCCAATCCATACTGAAGGAGAATAGATACCCAATACAGATTTAAAGATAATAGATACCCAATCCAGACTAAAAGAGAATAGATATCCAATCCAGACTAAAGGAGAATAGATACCCAATCCAGACTGAAGGAGAATAGATACCCAATCCAGACTGAAGGAGAATAGATACCCAATCCAGACTGAAGGAGAATAGATACCCAATCCAGACTGAAGGAGAATAGATACCCAATCCAGACTGAAGGAGAATAGATACCCAATCCAGACTGAAGGAGAATAGATACCCAATCCAGTCTGAAGGAGAATAGATACCCAATACAGACTGAAGGAGAATAGATACCCAATCCAGACTGAAGGAGAATAGATACCCAATACAGACTGAAGGAGAATAGATACCCAATCCAGACTGAAGGAGAATAGATACCCAATCCAGACTGAAGGAGAATAGATACCCAATACAGACTGAAGGAGAATAAATACCCAATCCAGACTGAAGGAGAATAGATACCCAATCCAGACTAAAGGAGAATAGATACCCAATCCAGACTGAAGGAGAATAGATACCCAATACAGACTGAAGGAGAATAGATACCCAATACAGATTTAAAGATAATAGATACCCAATCCAGACTGAAGGAGAATAGATACCCAATCCAGACTGAAGGAGAATAGATACCCAATCCAGACTGAAGGAGAATAGATACCCAATCCAGACTGAAGGAGAATAGATACCCAATCCAGACTGAAGGAGAATAGATACCCAATCCAGACTGAAGGAGAATAGATACCCAATACAGACTGAAGGAGAATAGATACCCAATCCAGACTGAAGGAGAATAGATACCCAATACAGACTGAAGGAGAATAGATACCCAATCCAGACTGAAGGAGAATAGATACCCAATCCAGACTGAAGGAGAATAGATACCCAATCCAGACTGAAGGAGAATAGATACCCAATCCAGACTGAAGGAGAATAGATACCCAATCCAGACTGAAGGAGAATAGATACCCAATACAGACTAAAATAGAATAGATATCCAATACAGACTGAAGGAGAATAGATACCCAATCCAGACTGAAGGAGAATAGATACCCAATCCAGACTGAAGGAGAATAGATACCCAATCCAGACTGAAGGAGAATAGATACCCAATCCAGACTGAAGGAGAATAGATACCCAATCCAGACTGAAGGAGAATAGATATCCAAATCCAGACTGAAGGAGAATAGATACCCAATACAGACTGAAGGAGAATAGATACCCAATCCAGACTGAAGGAGAATAGATACCCAATCCAGACTGAAGGAGAATAGATACCCAATCCAGACTGAAGGAGAATAGATACCCAATCCAGACTGAAGGAGAATAGATACCCAATCCAGACTGAAGGAGAATAGATACCCAATCCAGACTGAAGGAGAATAGATACCCAATCCAGACTGAAGGAGAATAGATACCCAATACAGACTGAAGGAGAATAGATACCCAATCCAGACTGAAGGAGAATAGATACCCAATACAAGATTTAAAGATAATAGATACCCAATCCAGACTGAAGGAGAATAGATATCCAATACAGACTGAAGGAGAATAGATACCCAATCCAGACTGAAGGAGAATAGATACCCAATCCAGACTGAAGGAGAATAGATACCCAATCCAGACTGAAGGAGAATAGATACCCAATCCAGACTGAAGGAGAATAGATACCCAATCCAGACTGAAGGAGAATAGATATCAAATCCAGACTGAAGGAGAATAGATACCCAATACAGACTGAAGGAGAATAGATACCCAATCCAGACTGAAGGAGAATAGATACCCAATCCAGACTGAAGGAGAATAGATACCCAATCCAGACTGAAGGAGAATAGATACCCAATCCAGACTGAAGGAGAATAGATACCCAATCCAGACTGAAGGAGAATAGATACCCAATACAGACTGAAGGAGAATAGATACCCAATCCAGACTGAAGGAGAATAGATACCCAATACAGACTGAAGGAGAATAGATACCCAATACAGACTGAAGGAGAATAGATACCCAATCCAGACTGAAGGAGAATAGATACCCAATCCAGACTGAAGGAGAATAGATACCCAATCCAGACTGAAGGAGAATAGATACCCAATACAGACTGAAGGAGAATAGATACCCAATACAGACTGAAGGAGAATAGATACCCAATCCAGACTGAAGGAGAATAGATACCCAATACAGATTTAAAGATAATAGATACCCAATCCAGACTGAAGGAGAATAGATATCCAATACAGACTGAAGGAGAATAGATACCCAATCCAGACTGAAGGAGAATAGATACCCAATCCAGACTGAAGGAGAATAGATACCCAATCCAGACTGAAGGAGAATAGATACCCAATCCAGACTGAAGGAGAATAGATACCCAATCCAGTCTGAAGGAGAATAGATACCCAATACAGACTGAAGGAGAATAGATACCCAATCCAGACTGAAGGAGAATAGATACCCAATCCAGACTGAAGGAGAATAGATACCCAATCCAGACTGAAGGAGAATAGATACCCAATCCAGACTGAAGGAGAATAGATACCCAATACAGACTGAAGGAGAATAAATACCCAATCCAGACTGAAGGAGAATAGATACCCAATCCAAACTGAAGGAGAATAGATACCCAATCCAGACTGAAGGAGAATAGATACCCAATCCAGACTGAAGGAGAATAGATACCCAATCCAGACTAAAGGAGAATAGATACCCAATCCAGACTGAAGGAGAATAGATACCCAATCCAGACTGAAGGAGAATAGATACCCAATACAGACTGAAGGAGAATAGATACCCAATCCAGACTGAAGGAGAATAGATACCCAATCCAGACTGAAGGAGAATAGATACCCAATACAGACTGAAGGAGAATAGATATCCAATCCAGACTGAAGGAGAATAGATACCCAATACAGACTGAAGGAGAATAGATACCCAATCCAGACTAAAGGAGAATAGATACCCAATCCAGACTGAAGGAGAATAGATACCCAATCCAGACTGAAGGAGAATAGATACCCAATCCAGACTGAAGGAGAATAGATACCCAATCCAGACTGAAGGAGAATAGATACCCAATCCAGACTAAAGGAGAATAGATACCCAATCCAGACTGAAGGAGAATAGATACCCAATCCAGACTAAAGGAGAATAGATACCCAATCCAGACTGAAGGAGAATAGATACCCAATCCAGACTGAAGGAGAATAGATACCCAATACAGACTGAAGGAGAATAGATATCCAATCCAGACTAAAGGAGAATAGATACCCAATCCAGACTGAAGGAGAATAGATACCCAATCCAGACTGAAGGAGAATAGATACCCAATCCAGACTGAAGGAGAATAGATACCCAATCCAGACTGAAGGAGAATAGATACCCAATCCAGACTGAAGGAGAATAGATACCCAATCCAGACTGAAGGAGAATAGATACCCAATACAGACTAAAATAGAATAGATACCCAATACAGACTGAAGGAGAATAGATACCCAATACAGACTGAAGGAGAATAGATACCCAATCCAGACTGAAGGAGAATAGATACCCAATCCAGACTGAAGGAGAATAGATACCCAATCCAGACTGAAGGAGAACAGATACCCAATCCAGACTGAAGGAGAATAAATACCCAATCCAGACTGAAGGAGAATAGATACCCAATCCAGACTGAAGGAGAATAGATACCCAATCCAGACTGAAGGAGAACAGATACCCAATCCAGACTGAAGGAGAATAAATACCCATTACAGATTTAAAGATAATAAATACCCAATACAGCAAGTTGTTATTTTATGTGGTTGTTATTGAAGGCCATTACTGTGGACAGTGTACTGTGGACAGTGTACTGTGGACAGTGTACTGTGGACAGTGTACTGTGGACAGTGTACTGTGGACAGTGTACTGTGGACAGTGTACTGTGGACAGTGTATTGGCACTCAGACATGCTGTCTCGCCTAACCTGGGACTGCTAGAAGAAGAGGGCTAGGGAAAGGTTAAGAGAATGAGTGTTTTTTGTTCATGTCCTTGGTAGCCTCCCAAAGGGCACCCCTCTTTCCTATATAGAGCACTACTTTTGACCAAAGCCTTATGGGTCCTGGTGAAAAGTAGTGCACTATATAGGGAATAGGGTGCCCTTTGGGACGAAGACCATATTGATAGGTTCATTGTCAGAACCTTGGCAGCATCTGTAGTCTTTTAAGACACTTTTAAGTTAAGCAAATCCCCCCTGGCCTTTTCTCTATTTACCGCTAAGGAAGTGTAGTTCCTCGGCCGTCATTAAAAATAAAAAGTTATTCTTAACTGACTTGCCTAGTTAAATAAAAAAAATATGTCTGCTTCTCTGATTATTCAAAATAGTCCATGTTTTCAATTGCAATATTCTGTCAAAATGCCAATTATATACATTGAACGAAAATATAAACACAACATGTAAAGTGTTGGTCCCGTGTTTCATGAGCTGAAATAAAAGATCCCAGAAATGTTCCATACGCACATAAAGCTTATTTGTCTAAAATGTTGTGCACATCCCTGTTAGTGAACTTTTCTCCTTTGCCAAAATAATCCATCCACCTGACAGGTGTGGCATATCAAGAAGCTGATTAAATAGCATGATAATTACACAGGTGCACCTTGTGCTGGGGACAGTATAAGGCCACTCTAAAATGTGCAGTTTTGTCACACAACACAATGTCACAGATGTCTCAAGTGTTGAGGGAGCATGCTGACTGCAGGAATGTCCACCAGAGCTCTTGTCAGATAATTAAATGTTAATTTCTCTACCATAAGCCACCACCAACGTCGTTTTAGAGAATTTGTCAGTACGTCCAACCGGCCTCACAACCGCAGACCAAGTGTAACCATGCCAGCCCAGGACCTTCACTTCTTCACCTCCGGGATCGTCTGAGACCAGCCACCCGGACAGCTGATGAAACTAGGTTTGCACAACTGAAGAATTTCTACACAAACTGTCAGAAACCGTCTCAGGGAAGCTCATCTGCGTGCTCATCATCCTCACAGTGCTCGTCATCCTCACAGTGCTCATCGTCCTCACCGGGCCTTGACCTGAATTCGCCGTCATAATCGTGGGCTCTTCATGGATGAATCCTGGTTTCAACTGTACCGGGCAGATGACAGATGGCAGATGGCGTCGTGTGGGCGAGGGGCTTGCTGATGTCAACGTTGTGAACAGAGTGCCCCATGGTGGCGGTGGGGTTATGGTATGGGCAGGAATAGGCTACGGACAACCACACAATTGCATTTTATTGATGGCGGTTTAAATGCACAAAGATACCATGACGAGATCCTGAGGCCCATTGTCTTGTCACTCATTCGCTGCCATCACCTCATGTTTCAGCATGATAATGCATGACCCCATGTCGCAAGGATCTGTACACAATTCCTGGAAGCTGAAAATGTCCCCCTTTTTCCATAGCCTGCATACACACCAGACATGTCATCCATTGAGCATGTTTGGGATGCTCTGGATCGACGTGTACGACAGCATGTTCCAGCTCCAGCCAATGTCCAGCAACTTTGCAAAGCCATTGAAGAGGAGTGGGACAACATTCCACACACAACAATCAAGGGCGGCAGGTAGTCTAGTGGTTAGAGCGTTGGACTAGTAACCGAAAGGTTGCAAGATCGAATCCCTAAGCTGACAAGGTAAAAATCTGTCGTTCTGCCCCTGAACAAGGCAGTTAACCCACTGTTTCTAGGCTGACATTGAAAATAAGAATGTATTCTTAACTGACTTGCCTAGTTAAATAAAGGTTAAAAAACCCAACTCTATGCGAAGGAGATGTGTTGTGCTGCATGAGGCAAATGGTCACACCAGATACTGACTGTTTTTTTTATCCACACCCCTACATTTTTTAAGGCATCTGTGATGCATATCATGGAGATGACTAGATGTGTATAGTGAAAATGTATTCTTCTTTCTTCTCCAGGTTGAGGGAGGTGGGAAGGCAGATCTGTTGGAACACCCCCTGTTGCCAGGGGACCAGGTGGTTGTCATTAACGACGTGGAACTCAGTGGATTCAGGCAGGAAGCCGTCTCATTGGTCAAAGGATCCTACAAGACTCTCCGACTCACTATCCGCAGGTAAATAACACAAACCACCATATGCCGGGGCCATCTGTTCCTCTCCTTCTGTCCTTCTCCTTCTGTCCCTCTCCTTCTGTCCCTCTCCATCTGTCCTTCTACGTCTGTCCCTCTCCTTCTGTCCCTCTCTGTCTGTCCCTCTCCGTCTGTCCCTCTCCATCTGTCCCTCTCCGTCTGTCCCTCTCCTTCTGTCCCTCTCCATCTGTCCTTCTCCTTCTGTCCCTCTCCGTCTGTCCCTCTCCTTCTGTCCCTCTCCTTCTGTCCCTCTCCTTCTGTCCCTCTCCATCTGTCCCTCTCCATCTGTCCCTCTCCTTCTGTCCTTCTCCATCTGTCCCTCTCCGTCTGTCCCTCTCCATCTGTCCCTCTCCGTCTGTCCCTCTCTGTCTGTCCCTCTCCTTCTGTCCCTCTCCTTCTGTCCCTCTCCATCTGTCTCTCTCATTTTGTCCCTCTCTGTCTGTCCCTCTCCTTCTGTCCCTCTCCTTCTGTCCTTCCCCTTCTGTCCCTCTCCTTCTGTCCCTCTCCGTCTGTACAGTACCATACAACATTACCATATAACAGTACCATACAACAGTACCATACAACAGTACCATACAACAGTACCATACAACAGTACCATATAACAGTACCATACAACAGTACCATACAACAGTACCATACAACAGTACCATATAACAGTACCATATAACAGTACTCCTTCATCTCATATTGTCCTGATGTCTATAATGACCTCACCCCCCTCAGCTCCTTAGTCTCATATCGCCCTGATGTCTATAGTGGTCAGGCTTCAGCACTAATGATAACAGGCCAGGGGGTGTTGCTGGGGTCTGGTGTGTGTGTGCGCGCTGGATGAAGGGATCATGGCTAAACTCCCAGGCTCTTAAAAGTTATCTCAACAACAGCAGCCCTGTGATATGATTGACACCCTGCAGAGGGTAAAAATAGGAACTCATGCTGGCTAACCTTCTGTACCCACTAGACTAGAGCTGTCTGTCACTGGTACATCTAACCTTCTGTACCCACTAGACTAGAGCTGTCTGTCACAGGTACATCTAACCTTCTGTACCCACTAGACTAGAGCTGTCTGTCACAGGTACATCTAACCTTCTGTACCCACTAGACTAGATGAGTTGTCTGTCACAGGTACATCTAACCTTCTGTACCCACTAGACTAGAGCTGTCTGTCACAGGTACATCTAACCTTCTGTACCCACTAGACTAGAGCTGTCTGTCACTGGTACATCTAACCTTCTGTACCCACTAGACTAGAGCTGTCTGTCACTGGTACATCTAACCTTCTGTACCCACTAGACTAGAGCTGTCTGTCACAGGTACATCTAACCTTCTGTACCCACTAGACTAGATGAGTTGTCTGTCACAGGTACATCTAACCTTCTGTACCCACTAGACTAGAGCTGTCTGTCACTGGTACATCTAACCTTCTGTACCCACTAGACTAGAGCTGTCTGTCACAGGTACATCTAACCTTCTGTACCCACTAGACTAGAGCAGTTGTCTGTCACAGGTACATCTAACCTTCTGTACCCACTAGACTAGAGCTGTCTGTCACAGGTACATCTAACCTTCTGTACCCACTAGACTAGAGCTGTCTGTCACTGGTACATCTAACCTTCTGTACCCACTAGACTAGAGCTGTCTGTCACAGGTAAATCTAACCTTCTGTACCCACTAGACTAGATGAGTTGTCTGTCACAGGTACATCTAACCTTCTGTACCCACTAGACTAGAGCTGTCTGTCACAGGTAAATCTAACCTTCTGTACCCACTAGACTAGATGAGTTGTCTGTCACAGGTACATCTAACCTTCTGTACCCACTAGACTAGATGAGTTGTCTGTCACAGGTACATCTAACCTTCTGTACCCACTAGACTAGATGAGTTGTCTGTCACTGGTACATCTAACCTTCTGTACCCACTAGACTAGATGAGTTGTCTGTCACAGGTACATCTAACCTTCTGTACCCACTAGACTAGATGAGTTGTCTGTCACAGGTACATCTAACCTTCTGTACCCACTAGACTAGATGAGTTGTCTGTCACAGGTACATCTAACCTTCTGTACCCACTAGACTAGATGAGTTGTCTGTCACAGGTACATCTAACCTTCTGTACCCACTAGACTAGATGAGCTGTCTGTCACAGGTACATCTAACCTTCTGTACCCACTAGACTAGATGAGTTGTCTGTCACAGGTACATCTAACCTTCTGTACCCACTAGACTAGACCAGTTGTCTGTCACAGGTAAATCTTGCTGCACAGCAGCATTATTGTTTCATCCATATTCACATTAGGATAGGATCAAGAATTTAGGTTTGCTAAAGGAAGATCTTTTATAGAAGCTATATTAACACGCTAAATCAACGCTTCCCAAACCCTTTCATCGTTGGGGAACATCCCACACATTTTGCCATGGGCTGAATCCAGACTAATATTCTCCACTGGTGGTACTAGTGCCACTAAGTTTTGCAGTTGGGACCAAACAGCCCAATGATTTGGTCGCACCAATTGTTTTCCTTCCGGCGTCACACAATAGAAAACATGAGTATCCTGGCAATGGGGGGTTGTCCTAAAGTCATTCCCAGCTTTATTAAAACGTGTAATAGACTACTGTGATTGAAGAAGGTTGTTTCATCATCCACTCCTGAGGATCAGAGAGAGAGAGAGAGAGAGAGAGAGAGAGAGAGAGAGACAGAGAGACAGAGAGAGAGCGAGAGAGAGAACATCTTTCAGTTCTGGATTTTTTTTGACCCATTTGTTCAGTCGTATAGCATTCTGGGACGACGGGTTGCAAAGTAATGTGTGGAGCGAGTAGTGGATGAGTAGTTTTTATCTGTATTTATTATGGATCCCTGTTAGTTCCTGCCAAGGCAGCAGCTACACTTCCTGGGGTTTATTATGGATCGTCATTGGTTCCTGCTAAGTCAACAGCTACACTTCCTGGGGTTTATTATGGATCGTCATTGGTTCCTGCTAAGTCAACAGCTACACTTCCTGGGGTTTATTATGGATCGTCATTGGTTCCTGCTGAGTCAACAGCTACACTTCCTGGGGTTTATTATGGATCGTCATTGGTTCCTGCTAAGTCAACAGCTACACTTCCTGGGGTTTATTATGGATCGTCATTGGTTCCTGCTAAGTCAACAGCTACACTTCCTGGGGTTTATTATGGATCGTCATTGGTTCCTGCTAAGTCAACAGCTACACTTCCTGGGGTTTATTATGGATCGTCATTGGTTCCTGCTAAGTCAACAACTACACTTCCTGGGGTTTATTATGGATCCCCATTAGTTCCTGTCAATGCATCAGCTACTCTTCCTGGGGTTTATTATGGATCCCCATTAGTTCCTGCCAAGGCAGCAGCTACTCTTCCTGGGGTTTATTATGGATCCCCGTTAGTTCCTGCTAAGGCATCAGCTACTCTTCCTGGGGATTATTATGGATCACCATTAGTTCCTGCCAAGGCAGCAGCTACTCTTCCTGGGGTTTATTATGGATGCCCATTAGTTCCTGCTAAGGCATCAGCTACTCTTCCTGGGGTTTATTATGGATCACCATTAGTTCCTGCCAAGGCAGTAGCTACTCTTCCTGGGGGTTTATTATGGATCCCCGTTAGTTCCTGCCAATGCAGCAGCTACTCTTCCAGGGGTTTATTACGGATCCCCATTAGTTCCTGACAAGGCAGTAGCTACTCTTCCTGGGGTTTATTATGGATCCCCATTAGTTCCTGCTAAGGCATCAGCTACTCTTCCTGGGGTTTATTATGGATCACCATTAGTTCCTGACAAGGCAGCAGCTACTCTTCCTGGGGTTTATTATGGATCCCCGTTAGTTCCTGCTAAGGCATCAGCTACTCTTCCTGGGGATTATTATGGATCACCATTAGTTCCTGCCAAGGCAGCAGCTACTCTTCCTGGGGTTTATTATGGATGCCCATTAGTTCCTGCTAAGGCATCAGCTACTCTTCCTGGGGTTTATTATGGATCACCATTAGTTCCTGCCAAGGCAGTAGCTACTCTTCCTGGGGGTTTATTATGGATCCCCGTTAGTTCCTGCCAATGCAGCAGCTACTCTTCCAGGGGTTTATTACGGATCCCCATTAGTTCCTGACAAGGCAGTAGCTACTCTTCCTGGGGTTTATTATGGATCCCCATTAGTTCCTGCTAAGGCATCAGCTACTCTTCCTGGGGTTTATTATGGATCACCATTAGTTCCTGACAAGGCAGCAGCTACTCTTCCTGGGGTTTATTATGGATCCCCGTTAGTTCCTGCTAAGGCATCAGCTACTCTTCCTGGGGATTATTATGGATCACCATTAGTTCCTGACAAGGCAGCAGCTACTCTTCCTGGGGTTTATTATGGATCTCCATTAGTTCCTGCTAAGGCATCAGCTACTCTTCCTGGGGTTTATTATGGATCCCCGTTAGTTCCTACCAAGGCAGCAGCTCTTCCTGGGGTTTATTATGGATCCCCGTTAGTTCCTGCCAAGGCAGCAGCTACTCTTCCTGGGGTCCAGCAACATTAAGACAGTTATATACAGTTTAAAATATTACATGACATTACATTTCATAACAATTTACTCAAAACATTTAATATGTTCCCTCAGGCCACTACTCCACTATCACGTATCTACAATACAACATCCATGTGTACGTGTGTGTGGAGTGTGTGTCTTATCATGGGTATGTGTGTCTGTTAAACTCGTCTGTGAGCTATTTTATCCTCATTTATAGGCTATATTATATTTAACTTTACTTGAGTGTATCGACAGATGGCCTGTACAGGTCCGTGACGATGCACTCGTCTTTTTGGTTGTTTTTGTAGCCTATTTTAGCTCTTTACAGAACACATCGCCTTATTGGACTTTTTCAACTTTAAGCTTGCCCTGCTAGCTGTGGCTAGCCTGCTTTGTTGTTAGCATTATGGCTACCGATGACTATCCAATGGATATCAATGGCCAGCCATTGACTGTTCAATGCTACCGCTGTGAAATGTTCACTAACCAGAGGGACAGAGTGGAAGACCGAGCACATAAGGAACAGGGATATGTGTGTAAAAAGTGCCGTTGGTGTGACCGGATGATGGATGATACTGGGTTGCTGCAGAAGGACGTTCCGCGGCTATCCGATGAGCTGAAGCAGATGGAGAACCTCGTTGACGAGTTCACCAATGTAGCTATAGCCCAGGCTAAACGATCTGTCCCACTTCTCGGAGCAGGTGGCTTGTTCTACTTCACTTCACCACAGAGACTGGGCCGAGGTGGTTAAGCTAAAGGGCCCGAGGGAGCTGTAACCTGGGCGGTCAATTCCTCAAATCAAATCAAATTTGATTGGTCACATACATGTGTTTAACAGATTATTGCGGGTGTAGCGAAGTACCCCCCTCTCTCCTAGGCTCGATCCCTCCCACCCCTCTCTCCTTCTAGGCAACAGAGTTCCTCGCTGCACCATGCACCTCTCTCAATGACCGTTGGGGTAAGCTCCATGTGCCCTAGAGCTCTCTCTCGGAGCTCAGCCATCCCAGGCTACTGGCTCCGTGCGACCTGGAAATTCACGACCGCCCCCTCCCGAGATAGCCATCGTACGGAGTTCCATTGTACGGAGTTTCATTGTCTGGAGTTCCATTGTCTGGAGTTCCATTGTACGGAGTTCCATTGTACGGAGTTCCATTGTACGGAGTTCCATTGTCAGGAGTTCCATTGTACGGAGTTCCATTGTACGGAGTTCCATTGTACGGAGTTCCATTGTACGGAGTTCCATCGTACGGAGTTCCATTGTACGGGATGTAGTGGTTGATAGTAGGTTTGGGTGGTATCCAGATGTTCATATCATCCTATCGTCCTACTCTCATCCCGGGAATTTACGGTATTACCGGCTTAGTACACAAGGGGGCACCAAGAAAAAAAATGCCAAAATAGCCCATTAGGCGAATAGCAAATTTTCTTGGAGGCTGCAAGCTAAAATGCTAACTAGCAGAAACGAAAAATATATAATTGCAAAGACAGGCAATCCAGCTCATAAAGTTACACAAGTTACACTTTCGGAAAGTATTCAGACCCTTTCACTTTTTCCACATTTTGTTACGTTATATATATATATTTTTTTATTTAAAAACTGCAATACCTGATTTACATAAGTATTCAGACCCTTTGCTTTGAGACTCAACATTTAGCTCAGGTGCATCCTTCTTCCATTGATCATCCTTGCAATGTTTCTACAACTTGATTGGTGTCCCACCTGTGATGCTTTCAAATTAATTGGACATGATTGGTAAAGACACACACCTGTCTATATAAGGTCCCACAGATGACAGTGCATGTCAGAGCAAAAACCAAGCCATGAGGTCGAAGGAATTGTATGTAGAGCTCAGAGACAGGATTGTGTTGAGGCACAGATCTGGGGAAGGCTACCAAAAAATGTCTGCAGCATTGAAGGTCCCCAAGAACACAGTGGCCTCCATCATTCAACCTCCAAGACTCTACCTAGAGCTGGCCACCCGGCCAAACTGAGCAATCGGGGGAGAAGGGCCTTGGTCAGGGAGGTGACCAAGAACCCAATGGTCACTCTGACAGAGCTCCAGAGTTCTTCTGTGGAGATGGGAGAAACTTCCAGAAGGACAACCGTCTCTGTAGCACTACACCAAGCTGGCCTTAATGGTAGGATGGCCAGATGGAAGCCACTCCTCAGTAAAAGGCACATGACAGCCCACTTGGAGTTTGCCAAAAGGCACCTAAAGCACTCTCAGACCACGAGAATGCCAAGAGTCACGTCTGGAGGGGAGTTTATCACCCTCCTTCGGCCCTCCCAATTGCTCTTAACAAATTGTCTGACTTGCTGTCTAATTATGTTGAATCTGAATTATAAATATTGGGTGATCTTAACTTGGATTGGTTGATGTCAGTATCAGATAGACTGAATGATAATTGTACTGAGCAAAATTTAACTCAACTTATAACTAAACCAACCCACCCCAACTTAAAACACCCTGAAAAATCAACAATATTGGATGTAATTCTGACAAAAGTATCCAGCCAATGGAATCTTTGCTAACGAGCTCAGTGACCATTATCCCATTGCCTGCAGTAGATATACTAAGCTACCTAAATTGTGTTTGTGCATTATTACAAAGATACAACTTTCAATGAGCAACATTTCCTGTATGACCTGAGGTTGTATGATAGGGAGGGTGTGTCCCTCTATCTCTGATTCGGATGTTTTACCTTTCTGTTTACCTTTCGTTCCTGAGTGGCACAGCGGTCTAAGGCAGCGGTCTAAGGCACTGCATCTCAGTGCTAGAGGCATCACTACAGACACTGGTTCGATCCCGGGCTGTATTAGGAGCATCGTCTGGATTTGTAAATAAAAATGTGGATATCATTCTGACCTCGATAACTACTGCCCAATTTCTAAACTATCTTGCCTTGCAAAAATATTAGAATCACTGGCAAACTCCCTTGTACAAGCTGAATAACTTCTATGCTCGCTTCGAGGCAATGAACACTGAAGCATGCATGAGACCATCAGCTGTTCCGGATGACTGTGTGATCATGTTCTCCGCAGCCGACGTGAGTAAGACCTTCAAACAGGTCAACATTCACAAAGCTGTAGGGCCAGACGGATTACCAGGACGTGTACTCCGAGCATGCGCTGACCAACTGGCAAGTGTCTTCACTGACATTTTCAACCTCTCCCTGTCCCTGAGTCTGTAATACCAACATGTTTCAAGCAGACCACCATAGTCCCTGTGCCCAAGAACACTAAGGCAACCTGCCTAAATGACTGTAGCCATGAAATGCTTTGAAAGGCTGGTCATGGCTCACATCAAAACCATTATCCCAGAAACCCTAGACCCACTCCATATTGCATACCGCCCCAACAGATCCCCAGATGATGCAATCTCTATTGCACTCCACACCGCCCTTTCCCCCCCTGGACAAAAGGAACACCTATGTGAGAATGCTATTCATTGACTACAGCTCAACACCATAGTGCCCACAAAGCTCATCACTAAGCTCAAGACTGTGGGACTTAAACACCTCCCTCTGCAACTGGATCTTGGACTTCCTGATGAGCCGCCCCCAGGTAGTGAAGGTAACGGTACAGTGGGCCCACGGTTCGGTATGTATCACGGTTTGTGGGTCACGGTAACGGTAACGGTATGGTTTCAGTTCAGCTTCTCATACAGGGAACAAGTTTGCAAAATGTAGCTCTTCATCTCCCGTCACAGAGATGTAGCTTCCAGTATGTAGTGAACCGTCACAGTGAGGTAGCTTCCAGAACATTGTGAACCGTCACAGAGAGGTAGCTTTCAGTACATAGTGAACGATCACAGAGAGGTAGCTTCCAGTATGTAGTGAACCGCAGTTAAAAATAGAAAAGACACCATTCGTTGTTTGAATGTCACAGTGAGGTAGCTTCCAGAACATTGTGAACCGTCACAGAGAGGTAGCTTCCAGAACATTGTGAACCGTCACAGTGAGGTAGCTTCCAGAACATAGTGAACCGTCACAGAGAGGTAGCTTCCAGTACGTAGTGAACCGTCACAGAGAGGTAGCTTCCAGTATGTAGTGAACCGTCACAGAGAGGTAGCTTCCAGTACGTAGTGAACCGTCACAGAGAGGTAGCTTCCAGAACATAGTGAACCGTCACAGAGAGGTAGCTTCCAGTATGTAGTGAACCGTCACAGTGAGGTAGCTTCCAGAACATAGTGAACCGTCACAGAGAGGTAGCTTCCAGTATGTAGTGAACCGTCACAGAGAGGTAGCTTCCAGAACATAGTGAACCGTCACAGAGAGGTAGCTTCCAGTATGTAGTGAACCGTCACAGTGAGGTAGCTTCCAGAACATAGTGAACCGTCACAGAGAGGTAGCTTCCAGTATGTAGTGAACCGTCACAGAGAGGTAGCTTTCAGTACATAGTGAACGATCACAGAGAGGTAGCTTCCAGTATGTAGTGAACCGCAGTTAAAAATAGAAAAGACACCATTCGTTGTTTGAATGTCACAGTGAGGTAGCTTCCAGAACATTGTGAACCGTCACAGAGAGGTAGCTTCCAGAACATAGTGAACCGTCACAGAGAGGTAGCTTCCAGAACATAGTGAACCCAGTCCGGTACGTCCTGTGCCTGCTCCCCGTACTCGCCCTGATGTATGCCTCCACAGCCCAGTACATCCTGTGCTAGCTCCCCGCACTCGCCGTCCGAAGTGTGTCATTGTTCCGGTACAAGTTGTGCTTGTGGGACATGTAATATATACATGCAGACACATCATTCAAATATTTTTTTAAACATGTTTTATTTATTTTACCTTTATTTAACCAGGCAAGTCAGTTAAGAACAAATTCTTATTTACAATGACGGCCTAGGAACAGTGGGTTAACTGCCTGTTCAGGGGCAGAACGACAGATTTGTACCTTGTCAGCTAATGGAGTTTGATACACTGGTATCGGATATGACTGGAAATAAACTTGCTAAATAGTGATTTTCATAAATTAAATTTATGACAAAAAAATTACGCACAATCGTTGGTCTCATCATCAACTAACATATTCCTCTCCATTGTAAATGTTTTGTTTGACTCGGTATGACGTTATAATTACTTACATTTGCTTCCATCGTAATGTTTTGTCAGCCATCTTTGCTGAAGAAAGTCACCAGGGACGGGTGGCTCGCGTCAAATTCGTTATTGGAACCACTCGATATGATTGGTCATATAAAAACCTTGGGACCCAAATGCATAGTGAGTGCTCTAATGTAGAAAATAGTAAAAATAAAGAAAAACCCTTTAATGAGTAAATGTGTCCAAACTTTTGACTAGTACTGTATATTCATATATAGTATACATTGTGTATATCTGTGTCCATATTGTCCATGAGGTTCTAGTAGATAGACCATATGGTTCAACAGAAAATAGACTAATGAATGAACAAAGCAACTAATCAACAATAGCATTTTTTTCAATTACTTCTGCAACTTGTCCAACTGTTTACTTTTTTCACAACTGCTACCAGTCTGACGCCAAAACATTGACAACAAATACATATTGACGCAGCCTCTCTGTCCCCATTGTCCCTGGCTGGATAGTTTGTCCCCATTGTCCCTGGCTGGATAGTTTGTCCCCATTGTCCCTGGCTGGATAGTTTGTCTCCATTGCCCCCGGCCCTGACTGGCTGGATAGTTTGTCTCCATTGTCCCTGGCTGGATAGTTTGTCTCCATTGCCCCCGGCCCTGACTGGCTGGATAGTTTGTCTCCATTGCCCCCGGCCCTGACTGGCTGGATAGTTTGTCTCCATTGCCCCCGGCCCTGACTGGCTGGATAGTTTGTCTCCGTTGCCCCCGGCCCTGACTGGCTGGATAGTTTGTCTCCATTGCCCCCGGCCCTGACTGGCTGGATAGTTTGTCTCCATTGCCCCCGGCCCTGACTGGCTGGATAGTTTGTCTCCATTGCCCCCGGCCCTGACTGGCTGGATAGTTTGTCTCCGTTGCCCCCGGCCCTGACTGGCTGGATAGTTTGTCTCCGTTGCCCCCGGCCCTGACTGGCTGGATAGTTTGTCTCCATTGCCCCCGGCCCTGACTGGCTGGATAGTTTGTCTCCATTGCCCCCGGCCCTGACTGGCTGGATAGTTTGTCTCCGTTGCCCCCGGCCCTGACTGGCTGGATAGTTTGTCTCCATTGCCCCCGGCCCTGACTGGCTGGATAGTTTGTCTCCATTGCCCCCGGCCCTGACTGGCTGGATAGTTTGTCTCCATTGCCCCCGGCCCTGACTGGCTGGATAGTTTGTCTCCATTGCCCCCGGCCCTGACTGGCTGGATAGTTTGTCTCCATTGCCCCCGGCCCTGACTGGCTGGATAGTTTGTCTCCATTGCCCCCGGCCCTGACTGGCTGGATAGTTTGTCTCCATTGCCCCCGGCCCTGACTGGCTGGATAGTTTGTCTCCATTGCCCCCGGCCCTGACTGGCTGGATAGTTTGTCTCCATTGCCCCCGGCCCTGACTGGCTGGATAGTTTGTCTCCATTGCCCCCGGCCCTGACTGGCTGGATAGTTTGTCTCCATTGCCCCCGGCCCTGACTGGCTGGATAGTTTGTCTCCATTGCCCCCGGCCCTGACTGGCTGGATAGTTTGTCTCCATTGCCCCCGGCCCTGACTGGCTGGATAGTTTGTCTCCATTGCCCCCGGCCCTGACTGGCTGGATAGTTTGTCTCCGTTGCCCCCGGCCCTGACTGGCTGGATAGTTTGTCTCCATTGCCCCCGGCCCTGACTGGCTGGATAGTTTGTCTCCATTGCCCCCGGCCCTGACTGGCTGGATAGTTTGTCTCCATTGCCCCCGGCCCTGACTGGCTGGATAGTTTGTCTCCATTGCCCCCGGCCCTGACTGGCTGGATAGTTTGTCTCCATTGCCCCCGGCCCTGACTGGCTGGATAGTTTGTCTCCATTGCCCCCGGCCCTGACTGGCTGGAGAGTTTGTCTCCATTGCCCCCGGCCCTGACTGGCTGGATAGTTTGTCTCCATTGCCCCCGGCCCTGACTGGCTGGATAGTTTGTCTCCATTGCCCCCGGCCCTGACTGGCTGGATAGTTTGTCTCCATTGCCCCCGGCCCTGACTGGCTGGATAGTTTGTCTCCATTGCCCCCGGCCCTGACTGGCTGGATAGTTTGTCTCCATTGCCCCCGGCCCTGACTGGCTGGATAGTCTGTAGTCTGTCCCCATTGCCCCTGGCTGGATACACACAGAGCAGGCTTTTCTTTTGGCTAATAAAAGGCCATAATGGCAGCCATTGTCTCACACCTGGCTTTGTTTCTAACCCTGGACTATACTCTACACTGTGCAAAGGATTCAGGTTCACCTGCCTGCCTGCGTGACTGGGTGGCTGTACTCTCCCTCTCTCCGGCCATGTGAGAGGGGAGGGAGGAAACAGCCCAGCCACAGAGCCCAGCCACAGAGGATGGCAGGATGCTCATTTGCATCCAAGTACAGAGTCCAAGAGACGTTGGCAGAGAGAGAGAGAGAGAGAGAGGGAGAGAGAAGAGAGAGAGAGAGAAGAGAGAGAGAGAGAGAGAGAGAGAGAGAGAGAGAGAGAGAGAGAGAGAGGGAGAGAGAAGAGAGAGAGAGAGAGAGAGAGAGACAAGAGAGCGAGAGAGAGAGACGAGAGAGAGAGACTGAGAGAGAGAGGGAGAGAGAAGAGAGAGAGAGAGAAGAGAGAGAGATAGAGAGAGAGAGAGAGAAGAGAGAGAGATAGAGAGGGAGAGAGAGAGGGAGAGAGAAGAGAGAGAGAGAGAAGAGAGAGAGAGAGAGAGACAAGAGAGCGAGAGAGAGAGACAAGAGAGCGAGAGAGAGAGACAAGAGAGAGAGAGACAGACAGACAGAGGCAGAGAGGATACCACAAAGCTTCCCTTACGTCCAGTGCTCGGCCCAGCAGTGTTGTGTTGTGGAGATGCAGTAGGGTCAGTCAGTGTAGTGTTGACTCTGTAAACACAACTTCCTGGATGGCTCTGTAGTCCAGGAGTGTTCAGGACAGGTAGCGTTAGGTTGTGCTGGGCAAACACCTGTCGAAGCCTGGAGACTAGGACTCAGTGACTGACGGCTCCATGGAAGGGTAAGGGTGTGCCACTGTCAGCCAGAACTGCCTACTGCTGGGAAGAGAAGACTGAGGAGTGCTGAGGCAATGTTAGTGTAGTGCTGTCCTGGCTGGACAAACACCTGTCGAAGCCTGGAGATTGCAGAAGGACTATACCATTACCATACTGACTGACTGACTGACTGACTGACTGACTGACTTACAGGCCGGCTGGCTGACTGGCTGACTGGCTGGCTGGCTGGCTGGCTGGCTGACTGACAGGCTGGCTGACTACCTACAGCTGTGGGAAGACAAGACTGAGGAGGAGTTGCATAACTTCAGACTTTGGACACAGCAGTTCCCTGGGAGGGTGGACTTGATGGGAAAGGGAGGGAAATGAAGGAGGAGGCGTGAGAATTTCCTGAGGACAGGAGTCAGCACAGGTTATTGTTGCTGTAGTTAACAGTGAGTACAGGATTACAGATTATTGTTGCTGGAGTTTACAGTGAGGACAGGATTACCGGTTATTGTTGCTGGAGTTTACAGTGAGGACAGGATTACCGGTTATTGTTGCTGGAGTTTACAGTGAGGACAGGATTACCGGTTATTGTTGCTGGAGTTTACAGTGAGGACAGGATTACAGATATATGTTAGGTTGAGCCATCATATCCCCCCAGCCCATGTGGATCAACTGATCAACTGATTGACTGGTTGCAGACAGATAGATGAATCCATCTCAAACGACCCAAGATGGACACCAGTCTGGATCTGAACCCCAGTTGACATGCTCTAGTCATGTGTCCCTCTCTCAGCGGTGATGTAAGACAGCCATTATCAAGTTTGCTTCCTAACTGATCGTGATCCTTTCTGAGCTTTGGACTAGCTGATTAGCTGAGACTGTTCTAAGGAGAAAGGAGGAACTACTTTGGATGTATTAAATGAGTTGACTCTGGCTATTTTGAAGATAAACTACTTTTCCCATGGCCACTAGGGCTTGACTCTGGCTATTCTGAAGCGAAACTACTTTTCCCAGGAGCACTAGGGCTTGACTCTGGCTGTATGTCACCAAAGGATGGATGAGACCCCAGACATCAGTAGTGACTCAGACAGGTGTGTGACTGTTCTCTATCATCTGTTTATACCTAACAACAGGTACACTACATAACAGTAGTCATGCTTTTAGTTCTGTGTACTACAGAGGAAGAAAGGCTATATGCTCACTCTCTCTCTCTCTTTCTCTTTCCCTCCCTCACTCCCTCCCTCCCTCCCTCCCTATTTCTCTCTCTCTCAGTAATTAACTGTGTGTGCTCCCAAGGTTGGGTCAAGAGGTCGACTGTGAAGCCCATCCCACAGACAAGGGTCTCATTTACAATGGTGCCCTGAATACAAACATTTTCATAATCAATAAAACAAATAAAATAAAATACAACAACAATAACAAACATACTACAATGTCAACCAATAAACCATTACAGTCAATAGAAACAACCACAATCCTCAGTGAATGAATTTAACACAAGAGTCCTAAACTGCCCTAGCGGAACCAGGGAATCAAGATGCAAGGAATTTCGCAGGTTATTCCTACAATGGGGGGGGGGGGCACTAAAACTAAGGAGGATTTACCTAAATTGGTCGAGAACAGAGAGACCTCAAATTAACCAACCCTGAGAGCTAACCAACCCTGAGAGCTAACCAAACCTGAGAGTTAACCAACCCTGAGAGCTAACCAACCCAGAGAGTTAACCAATCCTGAGAGCTAACCAATCCTGAGAGTTAACCAACCCTGAGAGTTAACCAACCCTGAGAGCTAACCAACCCTGAGAGTTAATCAACCCTGATAGCAACAGTTAACCAACCCTGAGAGCTAACCAACCCTGAGAGCTAACCAACCCTGAGAGTTAACCAACCCAGAGAGCTCATTTATATAGCTCTTTTATATAGCAACAAAGTTTGGTAAGTTGGAGGCTTGTTTAGTAGAGCTTTTCAAACAGGAAGGTGATTTACGGGACTTCAATGAGGACCAGCCAACCTTTTGATAAAGGATGCAATGAAGTGTATTAAAACTGTCACCTGTGATAAAGTGAAGGGCACTATGGTAGACGGCATCCAAAGGTTTAAGAGTAGTGGTTGCTGCAATCTGGTCAATGGTGTTACCATAGCCATGAACTGGCTGGGAATATGTAGTCCATTTGAAACAAAGTTGACTTTACAATCTGCTTTCTGCTATTTTGGGAGAAGCAATATCTATTTCTAAAATAAAAAAGAAGAAGAAGCCCACTTTAAATCTTAACTTTTTAACAAGCTCATCCGTATGTTTTTTAAACATTACATCTTTGTCAATCTAAATGCCCAGATATTTATAGGTGGGAACCTGATCAATGGGAGACCCATCCAGTGAATAAATATAAATAATATTAAGTCCAATGTTTAAACCAACCAGGGCTTTCTGTAAAGCAACAAGGTCAGATTGCAGCTCTAACATATCCAACAGTTTGGGCAATGGCATACATAACAGAATCGTCTGCATACAGATTAATTTAACAAGTTTTAACAGATAGACCAATATTATTTATATAAATAGTAAAGAGAAACGGGTCCTAATACCGACCCCTGAGGTACACCTTTTGTAATATCCAGGAAACTGGACTTAACACCATCAGAAATCACACATTGTGTCCTGTCTGACAGATCATTCTCAAACTACTTGCAAGAAAGCCTGACCCAGGCCTATTTCAGTCAACAGGGTCGAATAACTTTTGAAAGGCAGCACAATCATTTTTATGATCTAAGCAATTTAACACATCATCTTAAACGAGCGTAGCAGCTGAAACGGTGCTTAGTCTCTTTCCAGATTGTAGGGATAACACCAGAACCAAGTTTCAAGTCAAAAATATAGGTCAATGGTTCTGCAATAAGTAAGATCAGAGAGCTGTAGTAAGAAAGGGACCAAGTGAATCAGCTTTTTAACATCAATCTTTAGCACTAAGGTACATCATAGACATCAAGTGGAGTGAAATTAAAATAAAGTATGTTTATTTTAGTGCATTATTCTCTACAATCTGTTTTTGAGATGACTAAAGGACTCCCTCTAGTGGAATGAGATGAATTTTCAGAGACTTTCCTTTCAAACAGATGGCCAGCTGAAGTAACATGGTTATTAAATGGTTATTAATTTGTCTAGTATGGGACCAGAGGCTGTCAAATCCTTCTTAACCAAGATTCAGTTACAAATAGAGTGTCCGCGTTGGTTTGAGAAACAAGAGTTAAAATAAAAATTCTAAAGTAAACTTCTGGCATGTACTTGAATCAGCCCAAGGCCTCAGCTGCTGGATTTGAGATCAGACAAGAGTAGGCCTAATCCATGAGGGACTCAGCATGGTTCACTGTGCTGTCTGAACCCAGAATCAAATTTGCCTGCTAGCTTGCTTATCGATTTATGCTAACTGTCTGTCACGAGAGACTACCGTGATGCTAGCTAAGCTAGTGTAACGGATGTGAAACGGCTAGCTTAGTTAGCGGTGGTGCGCTCTAAATAGCGTTTCAATCGGTGACGTCACTTGCTCTGAGGCCTTGAAGTTGTGGTTCCCCCTGCTCTGCAAGGGCCTTGGCTTTTGTGGAGCGATGGGTAACGATGCTTCGTGGGTGACTGTTGTTGAGGTGTGCAGAGGGTCCCTGGTTCGCGCCCGGGTATGGGCGAGGGAGCGGTCCAAAGTTATACTGTTACACTAGGTCTTCAGTCAGTCTGTCCACAGGGGCTACGTTCCCTCCAGACAGAAACTACCTATTGGGCAAAAAACTAGTTGAATAAAAAAAAAATCTGCGTAATTTCCCCCCGAAAGAAAATACGTTGAATCAACGTGGAAAACTGTTTGGATTTGAAAAAAGTCATCAACTTTTTAAAAATTCACCAAATGTTTAACCTAAATCCAATGACGTGAACCAAATGTAAACCAAAACTAGACGCTGAAATGAAGTCTGTGCCCAGTGGGTAGAGAGCAGAGAGAGCTAACTGCTGACTCCCTCCAGTCCAATGTGACACTCAGGAATGCCTGTAAATATTTAACAATGAGAGCAGAGAGAGCTAACTGCTGACTCCCTCCAGTCCAATGTGACACTCAGAAATGCTGTAAATATTTATCAATGCCTTGTAAGACTGCTGCTGAGGTGCCAAATGTCTCCGCCTATCACCGATCATTTTTTCTCCTTATGCTTACACAAAGGATACCGCAAAACACACAGTGAGTGCCATCTAACCATGGTGGGTAGCTTAGCGGTTAGAGAGGCGAGCCAGCAATCGGAGGATTGCCGGTTTGAATCCCAGGTCCAGTAGGAAGTGAGCTGGCAACCGAAGGGTTCAAATCCTAGATGCCATTTGCCTTGCCGTTGTGCCCTTGAGCAATGCACTTAACCCCCCCACAACAACAGCTCCCTGGGTGCCCAGTGTGGCAGCACCCCGCACCTCTCCAAAAACTGTAGACATTAGAGGAGGCTGGTGGAAGGAGGACAGGCTCATTGTAATGGCTGGAATATAATTATGTTTGTTATGGAGCAGGTGTCATGGTCATCTAGTTGATACACACCCTACAGTAGGACTACAGTATCAGTATTGACACTACGGTTTCCATATGTTTGTTGTGGAGCAGGTGTAGGGAAATAATAATCTAGTTTACCACACTACGCACGGATTGGATGACTTTGGGAATTTCAGTAAGCAACAATTTGATGCCTTCAACAGCATTAGCCTAACTTTATTCCAATATGTGTGTCATTCAGTGCTAGTTATTCCCACAGTAGTTCATTATGGATCCATCCAGTAGTGGTTAGAAAACAGTGCATTTATTATTTTACTAAATTCTTATTTTCAATGACGGCCTAGGAACAGTGGGTTAGTTAACCTGTTCAGGGGCAGAACGACAGATTTGTACTTTGCCAGCTCGGGGGTTTGAACTTGCAACCTTCCTAGTCCAACGCTCTAACCACTAGGCTACCCTGCCGCCCCATGTGGTGGGCTATGTGAAGTGATGGGTGAAGTGACAGCTGCCAGGAGGATAGTAGTAACAGGCGTTGCCTAGAAACATCAAGAGCTGTAAGAGCATAGTGCATACCAAGACCGCCTCAGCATTACGGTTCATTTTCGTTATTAAGCCGTAGGCAGAACTTTACCGCAATGATGACTAGGTCGTTAGGCAGAAATAAAACGTTTTGGCGTTGATACTGGCAACACCTTTCAGATATATAGAAAAGGCGGCCATTTTTTCACGTTGTGGTAAAGTCGGCAGCATGGTAAAGTTGGTGGAAAACGTGTCAGTATGAAAGGGATATATACAGGGGGCGCTTACTTTCACTGGGGACGGGGGGACATACCCCCCCCCCCCCCCCCCCCCCCCCCCCCCCACATTCTGAAATTGCATTTTTGTCCACCCCCAGTTTTATCATTGGGAATGTGATACAAAACAAGACAACTGTGTGCTTTAGGACCATGCGAACGCCTCCGAGCGGTCGGGTTGGCTGTTTGGAGTGTTTATCCGACTGGATAAAACATATAGTGTATATATAAAAAATAATATATATATATATTGTCCCCCCCCACTTCTAAAACCAAAGTTGCGTCCCTGGATAAATATGTGTGTAAACAGTAGGTAAATAATGTTTGTACACTACAATACAAAAAGCATTCATCATTATACTAAAAGCATTAATGTAGCATGATATTATCAGTGTTAGTTCTGGTAACTGCTGTATGATGGCAGTGCAAGAGGCAGGATGCGTAGAGGGTACTTAGTCCTACTGCAGGGTGGTACTGTAGTCCTACTGCAGGGTGGTACTGTAGTCCTACTGCAGGGTGGTACTGTAGTCCTACTGCAGGGTGGTACTGTAGTCCTACTGTAGGGTGTGGATGTAGTCCTACTGCAGGGTGGTGCTGTAGTCCTACTGTAGGGTGGTACTGTAGTCTTACTGCAGGGTGGTACTGTAGTCCTACTGCAGGGTGGTACTGTAGTCCTACTGCAGGGTGGTACTGTAGTCCTACTGCAGGGTGGTACTGTAGTCCTACTGCAGGGTGGTACTGTAGTCCTACTGCAGGGTGGTACTGTAGTCCTACTGCAGGGTGGTACTGTAGTCCTACTGCAGGGTGGTACTGTAGTCCTACTGTAGGGTGGTACTGTAGTCCTACTGCAGGGTGGTACTGTAGTCCTACTGTAGGGTGTGGATGTAGTCCTACTGCAGGGTGGTACTGTAGTCCTACTGTAGGGTGGTACTGTAGTCTTACTGCAGGGTGGTACTGTAGTCCTACTGTAGGGTGGTACTGTAGTCCTACTGCAGGGTGTGGATGTAGTCCTACTGCAGGGTGGTACTGTAGTCCTACTGTAGGGTGGTACTGTAGTCCTACTGCAGGGTGTGGATGTAGTCCTACTGCAGGGTGGTACTGTAGTCCTACTGCAGGGTGTGGATGTAGTCCTACTGCAGGGTGGTACTGTAGTCTTCCTGCAGGGTGTGGATGTAGTCCTACTGCAGGGTGGTACTGTAGTCCTACTGCAGGGTGTGGATGTAGTCTTACTGCAGGGTGTGGATGTAGTCCTACTGCAGGGTGGTACTGTAGTTCTACTGTAGGGTGGTACTGTAGTCCTACTGTAGGGTGGTACTATAGTCCTACTGCAGGGTGGTACTGTAGTCCTACTGCAGGGTGTGGATGTAGTTATACTCCAGGGTGGTACTGTAGTCCTACTGCAGGGTGGTACTGTAGTCCTACTGCAGCATGATGTGGATGTGGATGTAGTCCTACTGTAGGGTGGTACTGTAGTCCTACTGTAGGGTGGTACTGTAGTCCTACTGTAGGGTGTGGATGTAGTCCTACTGTAGGGTGGTACTGTAGTCCTACTGCAGGGTGTGGATGTAGTCCTACTGCAGGGTGTGGATGTAGTCCTACTGCAGGGTGTGGATGTAGTTCTACTGCAGGGTGTGGATGTAGTCCTACTGTAGGGTGGTACTGTAGTCCTACTGTAGGGTGTGGATGTAGTCCTACTGCAGGGTGTGGATGTAGTTCTACTGCAGGGTGGTACTGTAGTTCTACTGTAGGGTGGTACTGTAGTCCTACTGCAGGGTGTGGATGTAGTCTTACTGCAGGGTGTGGATGTAGTCCTACTGTAGGGTAGTACTGTAGTCCTACTGCAGGGTGTGGATGTAGTCTTACTGCAGGGTGGTACTGTAGTCCTACTGCAGGGTGTGGATGTAGTCCTACTGTAGGGTGGTACTGTAGTCCTACTGCAGGGTGTGGATGTAGTCTTACTGCAGGGTGTGGATGTAGTCCTACTGTAGGGTGGTACTGTAGTCCTACTGCAGGGTGGTACTGTAGTCTTCCTGCAGGGTGTGGATGTAGTCCTACTGCAGGGTGGTACTGTAGTTCTACTGTAGGGTGGTACTGTAGTCCTACTGCAGGGTGGTACTGTAGTCCTACTGCAGGGTGGTACTGTAGTCCTACTGTAGGGTGTGGATGTAGTCCTACTGCAGGGTGGTACTGTAGTCCTACTGTAGGGTGGTACTGTAGTCTTACTGCAGGGTGGTACTGTAGTCCTACTGCAGAGTGGTACTGTAGTCCTACTGCAGGGTGGTACTGTAGTCTTACTGCAGGGTGGTACTGTAGTCCTACTGTAGGGTGTGGATGTAGTCCTACTGCAGGGTGGTACTGTAGTCCTACTGTAGGGTGGTACTGTAGTCTTACTGCAGGGTGGTACTGTAGTCCTACTGCAGGGTGGTACTGTAGTCCTACTGCAGGGTGGTACTGTAGTCTTACTGCAGGGTGGTACTGTAGTCCTACTGTAGGGTGGTACTGTAGTCCTACTGCAGGGTGTGGATGTAGTCCTACTGCAGGGTGGTACTGTAGTCCTACTGTAGGGTGGTACTGTAGTCCTACTGCAGGGTGTGGATGTAGTCCTACTGCAGGGTGGTACTGTAGTCCTACTGCAGGGTGTGGATGTAGTCCTACTGCAGGGTGGTACTGTAGTCTTCCTGCAGGGTGTGGATGTAGTCCTACTGCAGGGTGGTACTGTAGTCTTACTGCAGGGTGTGGATGTAGTCCTACTGCAGGGTGGTACTGTAGTTCTACTGTAGGGTGGTACTGTAGTCCTACTGTAGGGTGGTACTGTAGTCCTACTGCAGGGTGGTACTGTAGTCCTACTGCAGGGTGTGGATGTAGTTATACTCCAGGGTGGTACTGTAGTCCTACTGCAGGGTGGTACTGTAGTTCTACTGTAGGTTGGTACTGTAGTCCTACTGCAGGGTGTGGATGTAGTCTTACTGCAGGGTGTGGATGTAGTCCTACTGTAGGGTGGTACTGTAGTCCTACTGCAGGGTGTGGATGTAGTCTTACTGCAGGGTGGTACTGTAGTCCTACTGCAGGGTGTGGATGTAGTCCTACTGTAGGGTGGTACTGTAGTCCTACTGCAGGGTGTGGATGTAGTCTTACTGCAGGGTGTGGATGTAGTCCTACTGTAGGGTGGTACTGTAGTCCTACTGCAGGGTGGTACTGTAGTCTTCCTGCAGGGTGTGGATGTAGTCCTACTGCAGGGTGGTACTGTAGTCCTACTGCAGGGTGTGGATGTAGTCTTACTGCAGGGTGTGGATGTAGTCCTACTGCAGGGTGGTACTGTAGTTCTACTGTAGGGTGGTACTGTAGTTCTACTGCAGGGTGGTACTGTAGTCCTACTGCAGGGTGTGGATGTAGTCCTACTGCAGGGTGTGGATGTAGTTCAACTGCAGGGTGTGGATGTAGTTCAACTGCAGGGTGTGGATGTAGTTCAACTGCAGGGTGTGGATGTAATTCTACTGCAGGGTGGTACTGTAGTTCTACTGTAGGGTGTGGATGTAGTCCTACTGCAGGGTGTGGATGTAGTTCAACTGCAGGGTGGTACTGTAGTCCTACTGCAGGGTGGTACTGTAGTCCTACTGCAGGGTGTGGATGTAGTTCTACTGCAGGGTGTGGATGTAGTTCTACTGCAGGGTGTGGATGTAGTTCTACTGCAGGGTGTGGATGTAGTTCAACTGCAGGGTGTGGATGTAGTTCAACTGCAGGGTGTGGATGTAATTCTACTGCAGGGTGTGGATGTAGTTCTACTGCAGGGTGTGGATGTAGTTCTACTGCAGGGTGTGGATGTAATTGTACTGCAGGGTGTGGATGTAGTCCTACTGCAGGGTGTGGATGTAGTTCTACTGCAGGGTGTGGATGTAATTATACTGCAGGGTGTGGATGTAGTTCTACTGCAGGGTGTGGATGTAGTCCTACTGTAGGGTGTAGGCCTACTTTAGACGTCCCAACACCCACCAGTGAGAGGGGTGACCTAGTGTGTGTGTGTTTGTGTCCTGGCTCTGTCGCTATGGATACAACCCAGGTTGCCCTATCCTGTCGTCAGGGCGGGTTGGCATGCGAGGAATTTGAAGGGAAGGCTTGAAGAGAAGGTTGGAGGGGTGAGTGGCGCATCTCTCCCCCTGCAGAGCAGACATCCCCCACCCCACCCATTCACTCCTGCTGTCTGGTTTTAATTAGACTCGTTAAATATGTAAATTTATGTAAATGTGACAAAGCGTGGCGGAGAGACAGTCACATGAAGATTTAACAAATTCTTCTTCGGAGTTGAGACTTTAAGTCTTTTCTTTTCAAACATCAAAATACCCTAAATATGATACAAGAGGACAATCCAGAAACATTTTTCATTTTCCCGATTTAATGTCTATAAGCCGTTAGCTGGCCCAGTTTATGTAGCAGCCATCGTTCTGAGGAGAGGTGTGAACAGTGTGAATAGTAGTTATGAGGGGTTAATTAACACTAGAACTGCTAAAGCAGTCATTTGGACTGCTCATGAAGTAAAACATTTTATTACATTTTTTAAATAATTTTTGTCCTTGACCTGTCCTAAATAAGTCTACATAACAATCTGTTGTTGTTCGAATCTTAATATCACAAACAGAACTGGAGTTACAACCTGTTTTAGGAGGGCATGTCATTTTTTTAATGGTTTTCCCCCGTTGCCCCTCCTTCTCCTGACAGTAGGGCCTGCTCCCCTCCTTCTCCTGACAGTAGGGCCTGCTCCTCTCCTCCTGGCAGTAGGGCCTGCTCCCCTCCTTCTCCTGACAGTAGGGCCTGCTCCCCTCCTTCTCCTGACAGTAGGGCCTGCTCCCCTCCTTCTTCTCACAGTAGGGCCTGCTCCCCTCCTTCTCCTCACAGTAGGGCCTGCTCCCCTCCTTCTCCTGACAGTAGGGCCTGCTCCCCTCCTTCTCCTGACAGTAGGGCCTGCTCCCCTCCTTCTCCTGACAGTAGGGCCTGCTCCCCTCCTTCTCCTCACAGTAGGGCCTGCTCCCCTACTTCTCCTGACATTAGGGCCTGCTCCTCTCCTTCTCCTGACAGTAGGGCCTGCTCCCCTCCTTCTCCTGACAGTAGGGCCTGCTCCCCTCCTTCTCCTGACAGTAGGGCCTGCTCCCCTCCTTCTCCTGACAGTAGGGCCTGCTCCCCTCCTTCTCCTGACAGTAGGCCTGCTCCTCTCCTTCTCCTGACAGTAGGGCCTGCTCCCCTCCTTCTCTTGACAGTAGGGCCTGCTCCCCTCCTTCTCCTGACAGTAGGGCCTGCTCCCCTCCTTCTCCTGACAGTAGGGCCGGCTCCCCTCCTTCTCCTGACAGTAGAGTCTGCCCTTCTCCTTCTCCTGACAGTAGGGCCTGCTCCCCTCCTTCTCCTGACAGTAGAGCCTGCTCCCCTCCTTCTCCTGACAGTAGGGCCTGCTCCTCTCCTTCTCCTGACAGTAGGGCCTGCTCCCCTCCTTCTCCTGACAGTAGGGCCTGCTCCTCTCCTTCTCCTGACAGTAGGGCCTAACCCTCTCCTTCTCCTGACAGTAGGGCCTAACCCTCTCCTTCTCCTAACAGTAGGGCCTGCCCCTCTCCTTCTCCTCACAGTAGGGCCTGCTCCCCTCCTTCTCCTGACAGTAGGGCCTGCTCCCCTCCTTCTCCTGACAGTAGGGCCTGCTCCCCTCCTTCTCCTAACAGTGGGGCCTGCTCCCCTCCTTCTCCTGACAGTAGGGCCTGCTCCCCTCCTTCTTCTCACAGTAAGGCCTGCTCCCCTCCTTCTCCTGACAGTAGGGCCTGCTCCCCTCCTACTCTTCTGGTTCTGAGCCTCATCCTGAACCTCCACCTCTGGTGATTAATCTTCTGGTTCTGAGCCTCATCCTGAACCTCCACCTCTGGTTCTGAGCCTCATGCTGAACCTCCTCTTCTGGCTCTGAGCCTCATCCTGAACCTCCCCTTCTGGTTCTGAGCCTCATCCTGAACCTCATCTTCTGGTTCTGAGCCTCATCCTGAACCTCCTCTTCTGGTTCTGAGCCTCATCCTGAACCTCCTCTTCTGGTTCTGAGCCTCATCCTGAACCTCCACCTCTGATGATTAATCTTCTGGTTCTGAGCCTCATCCTGAATTTATACCTCAGAGCCCCCCCCCACCCCCCCCCCCAAAAAAAAAACAGAATGGTGCACACTGAGCAGTTATCCTTGCCACTACCAAATGAAAAGTTGAGACGGGAGAGAGGAAGGGATGGCCAACGTTTAGATAGAACAAGCCCGTGACAATGCTACGGGCCGATTATCAGCACAAAATGTCATCACTGAGAGAGCAGGCTCAATAACTACAACCCAGAACTATAGCACCACTATGACATAGTACACAATAACTACAACCCAGAACTAAAGCATCACTATGACATAGTACACAATAACTACAACCCAGAACTAAAGCATCACTATGACATAGTACACAATAACTACAACCTAGTCTGATTTCCCTTTCTATCCATCCGACTCCATAAGTGAAACTAATATAGTAAATGGCTCATCTGTCCAGTCAAAATGTAAGAAATCTTACTAGCTATCGACTATTGGGCCAATATTCTGATTAACATAAAAATATTTCACACTTTATGCGATGCAGAGAACACGGAAAGAATAATTATCATTTAATTACCATACTGAATTGTTGTAATGTTTGTTTATGTGTCAAATAATCCCATAAGGGATGGGTTGCCAATTGGTGATTTGACACAAAAATAAAATGTAATTTATTCATATATCGTGTCATTTGAGGTCATATGTGTGGAATGTGTATATGAACAAATCAAAGAAGACTTAAACGCATAAACAATCATTTGTATGTGAACCAATCAGAGAAGAGGTAACCTCATAAACAATGATGTGTATATGAACCAATCAGAGAAGTGTTAACCTCATAAACAAAAACGCATCTCATTAGCCTAGTTAACTACTGTACTGCTCTGGAGAGAGGAGAGACTAGAGGCATTGTCTGCATCCCAAATGGCTCTCGTATGACTCTGTTCAGAATTAGTGCATTATAGTGCACATGCGGCATATGTAGGCAACAACTGCAACATTTTTTTTTTCTCATGACAATACATTTACTGATAGATTAGTTAGTACATGACTACTGACACTGGGTACTATATTGAGTGTAAGCGATCTATCTAATGTGCTTAGAATTTTCACTTCCTCGTGGTGAATTAGCCTATGATGTTAGTGCACATAAAGATGTAGGCAAATTCATCTCTATTGAACATCAATTCATGAAAATCACTGGATTAGATTGGACATCATAATATCTTGAATCATGTGTTCCTGTTAGAAGATTCAACAAACAATGAAACAACAAACATTTATTAAATAGCCTTCCTTCTCAGTGTTCTATTACATCATCTAAAGCTCTGTGAATGACTAAGGTGATTACAAAACATTTATTTTCTGTGAAATTGCGAGAGAAAAAAAATTGATGCGACCAAACCAGTTGGTGGCACAACCAACTGAAAAAGTTAGTCTGGAGTCCTGGCTTCAGCCTAGACGCCTGACTGGCAAAGCTACTCCTTTTCGTGTTTATTGGTCAGTGACAATGAAGAGTGACAGGAAAGTAGGAAGGAGAGAGTGTGTTAGAATGGTAGAATGACTCGGATTTAAACCCACTCCAACAGAGGAGCTTACATATCCTCAAAAGGTTCTACAGTTGCACCATCGAGAGCATCCTGACTGGTTGCATCACTGCCTGCTATGGCAACTGCTCTGCCTCCGACCGCGAGGCACTACAGAGTGTAGTGCGAACTGCCCAGTACATCACTGGGGTCAAGCTTCCTGCCATCCAGGACCCCTATACCAGGCGGTGTCAGAGGAAGGTCCTGAAAATTGTCAAAGACTCCAGCCACCCTAGTCATAGACTGTTCTCTCTGCTACCACACGGCAAGCGGTACCGGAGCACCAAGTCTAGGTCCAAGAGGCTTCTAAACAGCTTCTAACCCCAAGCCATAAGACTCCTGAACATCTAGTCAAATGGCTACCCAGACTATTGATTTAACATATGTTCTGAGGGCAGCGGCTGTAACCATCCACTACACCACCCCAGGCCACACGCTACTGTTGAATAGCACCGGCTGTAACCATCCACTACACCACCCCAGGCCACACGCTACTGTTGAATAGCACCGGCTGTAACCATCCCACTACACCACCCCAGGCCACACGCTACTGTTGAATAGCACCGGCTGTAACCATCCCACTACACCACCCCAGGCCACACGCTACTGTTGAATAGCACCGGCTGTAACCATCCACTACACCACCCCAGGCCACACGCTACTGTTGAATAGCACTGGCTGTAACCATCCACTACACCACCCCAGGCCACACGCTACTGTTGAATAGCACCGGCTGTAACCATCCACTACACCACCCCAGGCCACACGCTACTGTTGAATAGCACCGGCTGTAACCATCCCACTACACCACCCCAGGCCACACGCTACTGTTGAATAGCACCGGCTGTAACCATCCCACTACACCACCCCAGGCCACACGCTACTGTTGAATAGCACCGGCTGTAACCATCCCACTACACCACCACCCCAGGCCACACGCTACTGTTGAATAGCACCGGCTGTAACCATCCCACTACACCACCCCAGGCCACACGCTACTGTTGAATAGCACCGGATGTAACCATCCATTACACCACCCCAGGCCACACGCTACTGTTGAATAGCACCGGCTGTAACCATCCACTACACCACCCCAGGCCACACGCTACTGTTGAATAGCACCGGCTGTAACCATCCACTACACCACCCCAGGCCACACGCTACTGTTGAATAGCACCGGCTGTAACATCCACTACACAGTTAGTAAGGATTTAGCTAGTTAGCAAGGATTTAGCTAGTTAGTAAGGACTTAGCTAGTTAGTAAGGATTTAGCTAGTTAGTAAGGACTTAGCTAGTTAGCAAGGATTTAGCTAGTTAGTAAGGACTTAGCTAGTTAGTAAGGATTTAGCTAGTTAGTAAGGATTTAGCTAGTTAGTAAGGACTTAGCTAGTTAGTAAGGACTTAGCTAGTTAGTAAGGATTTAGCTAGTTAGTAAGGACTTAGCTAGTTAGTAAGGACTTAGCTAGTTAGTAAGGACTTAGCTAGTTAGGAAGGATTTAGCTAGTTAGTAAGGATTTAGCTAGTTAGTAAGGATTTAGCTAGTTATGAATGCCGTGCCACAACCAAGAGCTGACCCATTTGACCTCCTCTTGACCTTTCACTCAGATTAGTTTCAAATCCTGGTTGCTTTCCTTGATGTTGATAAGCTGGGAGTGCTGTGAAAACATCGTGGTGAAGAAAGAATTAGCCCGGGTCTGGATGTGACACATTATACACAATTACCTCTTCTGGTTTAGTGGTTCACTTTAAGTACGGGAGCATTCACTGTATAAAAACCCATGTTGGGTTGGTACGTGCTGGGTTGGTACTGGGTTGGTACGTGCTGGGTTGGTACTGGATGGTACGTGCTGGGTTGGTACATGCCGGGTTCGTACGTGCTGGGTTGGTACGTGCTGGGTTGGTACTGGGTTGGTACGTGCTGGGTTGGTACATGCCGGGTTGGTACGTGCTGGGTTGGTACTGGGTTGGTACGTACTGGGTTGGTACTGGGTTGGTACTGGGTTGGTACATGCTGGGTTGGTACTGGGTTGGTACATGCCCGGGTTGGTACTGGGTTGGTACAGGGTTGGTATTGGTTTGGTACTGGGGTTGATACTGGGTTGGTACCAGGTTGGTACTGGGTTGGTATTGGGTTGGTACTCGGTTGGTATTGGGTTGGTACTGGGTTGGTACCGGGTTGATACTGGGTTGGTACTGGGTTGGTATTGGGTTGGTACTGGGTCGGTACCGGGTTGGTACCGGGGTGGTACTGGGTTGGTACCGGGTTGGTACTGGGTCGGTACTGGGTTGGTATTGGGTTGGTACTGTGTCGGTACTGGGTTGGTACCGGGGTGGAACTGGGTCGGTACCGGGTTGGTAGGCTACTCTGTCAGCTGACAGTGGTAAGTAGTAGTGCTTTCCCTCTCACTGCTCTGACTATCTCTGTCTCTTCCTCAGGGAGTGCTGCCCAGGCTCCTGCTGTGGTGACCCCACCCTCACCCCACTGACCCTGCCCACCCTCACCCCCTTACCCACCATCGGTCCTCCCTCGGACCACCACACTCCCCTCTCCCCCGTTCACGGACCCCCCAGAGAAAATCGAGGAGGATGTTCCGGAGGAGTTAAACTACGCATCAAAAACAGGTCAGTCCCGGGCCAGTCTCTGTATGCCTCTATGGGCAAGTTTACCGGACACAGATCAAACCTAACCCTGTACTAAAAAGCTATTTTAATAGATATTCTCCATTGAACATGCTTTTTTAGGCCACAACTAGGTTTAATCTTGGTCAGGGAAACCAGCCCTATAAGGCCTCTGTGTGAGTAGTGTTACTTCTGTAAACGGTTTGCTTCTGTCCCTGTCTTCTCACCCAAACCTGGGCTCGAACCAGAGACCCTCTGTACTGCCTCCTACGAAGCAGCGTTACCTATCGCTCCACAAAAGCCTCGGTCCTTGCAGACAAAAGGGAAACGACTACTTCAAGGTCTCAGAGCGAGTGACGTCACTGATTGAAACGTTACTAGCGCACCACTGCTAACTAGCTAGGCGTTTCACAGCCGTTCCACGTACAGTAGCCTGGCTGGATATACTGTATGTACAGTATGTCTGTTTGGGTGTGTTTCTGAACAGCACAAGTGTTTTGGGTCTGTGTGGGTAATGTTTGCATTGTGTCTGTGTTTGTGTATCTGGGTGTGGCATCCATCTTTGACTCTACTGAGATTTGAGTCAGACTCTGTTTATGTTTGACTTTGTTTTGATGGGGGAGAGAGAGAGAGAGAGAGAGAGAGAGAGAGAGAGAGAGAGAGAGAGAGAGAGAGAGAGAGAGAGAGAGAGAGGGAGAAGGAGAGAGAGAGAGAGAGAGGGAGAAGGAGAGAGAGAGAGAGAGAGAGAGAGAGAGAGAGAGAGAGGAGAGAGAGAGAGAGAGAGAGAGAGAGAGAGAGAGGGAGAGAGATGTATAAACAGAGTGAAAGAGAGAGAAAGCGAGACAGAGAGAGGGAGGGAGAGAGTTGAAAGAGGCTTGAGAGACAGAAAGAAATCAAGACAGAGAATGAAAGAGAGAGAGAAAAGGAGAGAGTGGGAGAGAGCGAGAGAAGGAGAGATCGAGAAAGGAAGATAAAAAAAAATAGAGAAAGAGAGATATAATAAGAATAAGTTCATTTTCATTGTTTATTTCACTTTTGTATATTATCTACCTCACTTGCTTTGGCAATGTTAACACGTTTCCCATGCCAATAAAGCTCCTCGAATTGAATTGAACAAGAGAGAAACAGAGAAAGGTAAAAAAGTTCAGCGAGAGGGGATAGATATTCATAGCTATCAGCCCTGTCAGCTTTTCCTGTCTGGTTCAGGAAGAGAAGGGGCTGTGTCCCAGACGGTACCCTTTTCCATATATGGTCCACTTCTTTTAACCAGGGCCCACATCGGAAGGAAGCTCTACGGGATGCTCCTGTCCCCAACCATTGTTATGACCACTTCCAATCTTCATGTCTCTCACGCTGCAGGAAACAGGAAATAAGGGGGAATTTATACAGGAAGTCATGTTAGTGACAGGAATCAAGTCAAACGGTATTCGTCACAAGCTTTGTAAACAACAGGTAGAGACTAACAGTGAAATACTTACTTATGGGCCCTTCCCAACAATAGAGAGAAAGAAAATAGAGAAATAATAGAAAAGTAATAAGTAATAATAAATTCACAATGAGTAATGATAACTTGGCTTTGTACACGAGGTACCAGTACAGAGTAATGATAACTAGGCTATATACACAGGGTACCAGCACTGAGTAATGATAACTTGGCTTTGTACACGAGGTACCAGTACAGAGTAATGATAACTAGGCTATATACACAGGGTACCAGTACTGAGTAATGATAACTTGGCTTTGTACACGAGGTACCAGTACTGAGTAATGATAACTAGGCTTTGTACACGAGGTACCAGTACTGAGTAATGATAACTAGGCTATATACACAGGGGTACCAGTACTGAGTAATGATAACTAGGCTATATACAAGGGGTACCAGTACTGAGTAATGATAACTTGGCTTTGTACACAAGGTACCAGTACTGAGTAATGATAACTAGGCTTTGTACACGAGGTACCAGTACTGAGTAATGATAACTAGGCTATATACACAGGGGTACCAGTACTGAGTAATGATAACTAGGCTATATACACAGAGTACCAGTACTGAGTAATGATAACTAGGCTATATACACAGGGGTACCAGTACTGAGTAATGATAACTAGGCTATATACACAGAGTACCAGTACTGAGTAATGATAACTAGGCTATATACACAGAGTACCAGTACTGAGTAATGATAACTAGGCTATATACACAGAGTACCAGTACTGAGTAATGATAACTAGGCTATATACACAGGGTACCAGTACTGAGTAATGATAACTAGGCTATATACACAGGGTACCAGTACTGAGTAATGATAACTTGGCTTTGTACACGAGGTACCAGTACAGAGTAATGATAACTAGGCTATATACACAGGGTACCAGTACTGAGTAATGATAACTTGGCTTTGTACACGAGGTACCAGTACTGAGTAATGATAACTAGGCTTTGTACACAAGGTACCAGTACTGAGTAATGATAACTAGGCTATATAAACAGGGGTACCAGTACTGAGTAATGATAACTAGGCTATATACAAGGGGTACCAGTACTGAGTAATGATAACTTGGCTTTGTACACAAGGTACCAGTACTGAGTAATGATAACTAGGCTTTGTACACGAGGTACCAGTACTGAGTAATGATAACTAGGCTATATACACAGGGGTACCAGTACTGAGTAATGATAACTAGGCTATATACACAGAGTACCAGTACTGAGTAATGGTAACTAGGCTATATACACAGAGTACCAGTACTGAGTAATGATAACTAGGCTATATACACAGGGGTACCAGTACTGAGTAATGATAACTAGGCTAAATACACAGAGTACCAGTACTGAGTAATGATAACTAGGCTATATACACAGGGGTACCAGTACTGAGTAATGATAACTAGGCTATATACACAGAGTACCAGTACTGAGTAATGATAACTAGGCTATATACACAGAGTACCAGTACTGAGTAATGATAACTAGGCTATATACACAGAGTACCAGTACTGAGTAATGATAACTAGGCTATATACACAGGGTACCAGTACTGAGTAATGATAACTAGGCTATATACACAGGGTACCAGTACTGAGTAATGATAACTAGGCTATATACACAGGGTACCAGTACTGAGTAATGATAACTAGGCTATATACACAGAGTACCAGTACTGAGTAATGGTAACTAGGCTATATACACAGAGTACCAGTACTGAGTAATGATACTAGTCTATATACACAGGGTACCAGTACTGAGTAATGATAACTAGTCTATATACACAGAGTACCAGTACTGAGTAATGATAACTAGGCTATATACACAGAGTACCAGTACTGAGTAATGATAACTAGGCTATATACACAGAGTACCAGTACTGAGTAATGATAACTAGGCTATATACACAGAGTACCAGTACTGAGTAATGATAACTAGGCTATATACACAGGGTACCAGTACTGAGTAATGATAACTAGGCTATATACACAGGGTACCAGTACTGAGTAATGATAACTAGGCTATATACAAGGGGTACCAGTACTGAGTAATGATAACTAGTCTATATACAAGGGGTACCAGTACTGAGTAATGATAACTAGGCTATATACAAGGGGTACCAGTACTGAGTAATGATAACTAGGCTATATACACAGAGTACCAGTACTGAGTAATGATAACTAGTCTATATACACAGAGTACCAGTACTGAGTAATGATAACTAGGCTATATACACAGAATACCAGTACTGAGTAATGATAACTAGGCTATATACACAGAGTACCAGTACTGAGTAATGATAACTAGGCTATATACACAGGGTACCAGTACTGAGTAATGATAACTAGGCTATATACAAGGGGTACCAGTACTGAGTAATGATAACTAGGCTATATACACAGGGGACCAGTACTGAGTAATGATAACTAGGCTATATACACAGGGTACCAGTACTGAGTAATGATAACTAGGCTATATACACAGGGTACCAGTACTGAGTAATGATAATAGTCTATATACACAGAGTACCAGTACTGAGTAATGATAACTAGGCTATATACAAGGGGTACCAGTACTGAGTAATGATAATAGTCTATATACACAGAGTACCAGTACTGAGTCATGATAACTAGGCTATATACACAGGCTACCAGTACTGAGTAATGATAACTAGGCTATATACACAGGGTACCAGTACTGAGTAATGATAACTAGGCTATATACACAGGGTACCAGTACTGAGTAATGATAATAGTCTATATACACAGAGTACCAGTACTGAGTAATGATAACTAGGCTATATACACAGAGTACCAGTACTGAGTAATGATAACTAGTCTATATACACAAAGTACCAGTACTGAGTAATGATAACTAGGCTATATACACAGAGTACCAGTACTGAGTAATGATAACTAGGCTATATACACAGAGTACCAGTACTGAGTAATGATAACTAGGCTATATACACAGAGTACCAGTACTGAGTAATGATAACTAGGCTATATACACAGAGTACCAGTACTGAGTAATGATAACTAGGCTATATACACAGAGTACCAGTACTGAGTAATGATAACTAGGCTATATACACAGAGTACCAGTACTGAGTAATGATAACTAGGCTATATACACAGAGTACCAGTACTGAGTAATGATAACTAGGCTTTATACACAGAGTACCAGTACTGAGTAATGATAACTAGGCTATATACACAGGGTACCAGTACTGAGTAATGATAACTAGGCTATATACACAGGGTACCAGTACTGAGTAATGATAACTAGGCTATATACAAGGTGTACCAGTACTGAGTAATGATAACTAGTCTATATACAAGGGGTACCAGTACTGAGTAATGATAACTAGGCTATATACAAGGGGTACCAGTACTGAGTAATGATAACTAGGCTATATACACAGAGTACCAGTACTGAGTAATGATAACTAGTCTATATACACAGAGTACCAGTACTGAGTAATGATAACTAGGCTATATACACAGAGTACCAGTACTGAGTAATGATAACTAGGCTATATACACAGAGTACCAGTACTGAGTAATGATAACTAGGCTATATACACAGGGTACCAGTACTGAGTAATGATAACTAGGCTATATACAAGGGGTACCAGTACTGAGTAATGATAACTAGGCTATATACACAGGGTACCAGTACTGAGTAATGATAACTAGGCTATATACACAGGATACCAGTACTGAGTAATGATAACTAGGCTATATACACAGGGTACCAGTACTGAGTAATGATAATAGTCTATATACAAGGGGTACCAGTACTGAGTAATGATAATAGTCTATATACAAGGGGTACCAGTACTGAGTAATGATAAGTAGGCTATATACACAGAGTACCAGTACTGAGTAATGATAACTAGGCTATATACAAGGGGTACCAGTACTGAGTAATGATAATAGTCTATATACACAGAGTACCAGTACTGAGTAATGATAACTAGGCTATATACACAGGGTACCAGTACTGAGTAATGATAACTAGGCTATATACACAGGGTACCAGTACTGAGTAATGATAACTAGGCTATATACACAGGGTACCAGTACTGAGTAATGATAATAGTCTATATACACAGAGTACCAGTACTGAGTAATGATAACTAGGCTATATACACAGAGTACCAGTACTGAGTAATGATAACTAGTCTATATACACAGAGTACCAGTACTGAGTAATGATAACTAGGCTATATACACAGAGTACCAGTACTGAGTAATGATAACTAGGCTATATACACAGGGTACCAGTACTGAGTAATGATAACTAGGCTATATACACAGGGTACCAGTACTGAGTAATGATAACTAGTCTATATACAAGGGGTACCAGTACTGAGTAATGATAATAGTCTATATACACAGAGTACCAGTACTGAGTAATGATAATAGTCTATATACACAGGGTACCAGTACTGAGTAATGATAATAGTCTATATACACAGAGTACCAGTACTGAGTAATGATAACTAGTCTATATACACAGGGTACCAGTACTGAGTAATGATAACTAGGCTATATACAAGGGGTACCAGTACTGAGTAATGATAACTAGGCTATATACACAGAGTACCAGTACTGAGTAATGATAACTAGGCTATATACACAGAGTACCAGTACTGAGTAATGATAACTAGGCTATATACACAGGGTACCAGTACTGAGTAATGATAACTAGGCTATATACAAGGGGTACCAGTACTGAGTAATGATAACTAGGCTATATACACAGGGTACCAGTACTGAGTAATGATAACTAGGCTATATACACAGGGTACCAGTACTGAGTAATGATAACTAGGCTATATACACAGGGTACCAGTACTGAGTAATGATAATAGTCTATATACAAGGGGTACCAGTACTGAGTAATGATAATAGTCTATATACAAGGGGTACCAGTACTGAGTAATGATAAGTAGGCTATATACACAGAGTACCAGTACTGAGTAATGATAACTAGGCTATATACAAGGGGTACCAGTACTGAGTAATGATAATAGTCTATATACACAGAGTACCAGTACTGAGTAATGATAACTAGGCTATATACACAGGGTACCAGTACTGAGTAATGATAACTAGGCTATATACACAGGGTACCAGTACTGAGTAATGATAACTAGGCTATATACACAGGGTACCAGTACTGAGTAATGATAATAGTCTATATACACAGAGTACCAGTACTGAGTAATGATAACTAGGCTATATACACAGAGTACCAGTACTGAGTAATGATAACTAGTCTATATACACAGAGTACCAGTACTGAGTAATGATAACTAGGCTATATACACAGAGTACCAGTACTGAGTAATGATAACTAGGCTATATACACAGGGTACCAGTACTGAGTAATGATAACTAGGCTATATACACAGGGTACCAGTACTGAGTAATGATAACTAGTCTATATACAAGGGGTACCAGTACTGAGTAATGATAATAGTCTATATACACAGAGTACCAGTACTGAGTAATGATAATAGTCTATATACACAGGGTACCAGTACTGAGTAATGATAATAGTCTATATACACAGAGTACCAGTACTGAGTAATGATAACTAGTCTATATACACAGGGTACCAGTACTGAGTAATGATAACTAGGCTATATACACAGGGTACCAGTACTGAGTAATGATAACTAGGCTATATACACAGGGTGCCAGTACTGAGTAATGATAACTAGGCTATATACACAGGGTACCAGTACTGAGTAATGATAATAGTCTATATACACAGAGTACCAGTACTGAGTAATGATAATAGTCTATATACACAGGGTACCAGTACTGAGTAATGATAACTAGGCTATATACACAGGGTACCAGTACTGAGTAATGATAACTAGGCTATATACACAGGGTACCAGTACTGAGTAATGATAACTAGGCTATATACACAGGGTACCAGTACTGAGTAATGATAATAGTCTATATACACAGAGTACCAGTACTGAGTAATGATAATAGTCTATATACACATGGTACCAGTACTGAGTAATGATAATAGTCTATATACACAGAGTACCAGTACTGAGTAATGATAATAGTCTATATACACAGGGTACCAGTACTGAGTAATGATAATAGTCTATATACACAGGGTACCAGTACTGAGTAATGATAACTAGTCTATATACACAGGGTACCAGTACTGAGTAATGATAACTAGGCTATATACACAGAGTACCAGTACTGAGTAATGATAATAGTCTATATACACAGGGTACCAGTACTGAGTAATGATAACTAGGCTATATACAAGGGGTACCAGTACTGAGTAATTATAATAGTCTATATACACAGGGTACCAGTACTGAGTAATGATAATAGTCTATATACAAGGGGTACCAGTACTGAGTAATGATAACTAGGCTATATACAAGGGGTACCAGTACTGAGTAATGATAACTAGGCTATATACACAGGGTACCAGTACTGAGTAATGATAACTAGGCTATATACACAGGGTACCAGTACTGAGTAATGATAATAGTCTATATACAAGGGGTACCAGTACTGAGTAATGATAACTAGGCTATATACAAGGGGTACCAGTACTGAGTAATGATAACTAGGCTATATACAAGGGGTACCAGTACTGAGTAATGATAACTAGGCTATATACAAGGGGTACCAGTACTGAGTAATGATAACTAGGCTATATACAAGGGGTACCAGTACTGAGTAATGATAACTAGGCTATATACAAGGGGTACCAGTACTGAGTAATGATAACTAGGCTATATACACAGGGTACCAGTACTGAGTAATGATAACTAGGCTATATACACAGGGTACCAGTACTGAGTAATGATAACTAGGCTATATACACAGAGTACCAGTACTGAGTAATTATATCTAGGCTATATACAAGGGGTACCAGTACTGAGTAATGATAATAGTCTATATACAAGGGGTACCAGTACTGCGTAATGATAATAGTCTATATACACAGGGTACCAGTACTGAGTAATCATAATAGTCTATATACACAGAGTACCAGTACTGAGTAATGATAACTAGACTATATACACAGGGTACCAGTACTGAGTAATGATAACTAGGCTATATACACAGGGTACCAGTACTGAGTAACGATAACTAGGCTATATACAATGGATACCAGTACTGAGTAATGATAATAGTCTATATACACAGAGTACCAGTACTGAGTAATGATAACTAGGCTATATACAAGGGGTACCAGTACTGAGTAATGATAACTAGGCTATATACACAGGGTACAAGTACTGAGTAATGATAACTAGGCTATATACAATGGGTACCAGTACTGAGTAATGATAACTAGGCTATATACAAGGGGTACCAGTACTGAGTAATGATAACTAAGCTATATACACAGGGTACCAGTACTGAGTAATGATAACTAGGCTATAAACTCTTTAAAAACATAAATAGGACCAAACAGATCAGATCAAGCCGCCCAGAAGGTTCATCCTGGCCGTTCCATGGTGTCGTGGAGTTGAGCACCAGCCATTTTAGTTGGTACCGTTTCAGTGGAATGTTCAAAGTGAACTGAATAATTCAACAGTGTTCTAAACGTTCTGTCTCCTAAAGGGCCCCCCTATGACCAACAGTGTTCTAAACGTTCTGTATCCTAAAGGGCCCCCCTATGACCAACAGTGTTCTAAATGTTCTGTCTCCCTTCTGTTGTCTGTCTGTATCCTAAAGGGCCCCCTATGACCAACAGTGTTCTAAACGTTCTGTATCCTAAAGGGCCCCCTATGACCAACAGTGTTCTAAACGTTCTGTATCCTAAAGGGCCCCCTATGACCAACAGTGTTCTAAACGTTCTGTATCCTAAAGGGCCCCCTATGACCAACAGTGTTCTAAACGTTCTGTCTCCCTTCTGTTGTCTGTCTGTATCCTAAAAGGCCCCCTATGACCAACAGTGTTCTAAACGTTCTGTCTCCCTTCTGTTGTCTGTCTGTATCCTAAAGGGCCCCCTATGACCAACAGTGTTCTAAACGTTCTGTCTCCCTTCTGTTGTCTGTCTGTATCCTAAAGGGCCCCCTATGACCAACAGTGTTCTAAACGTTCTGTCTCCCTTCTGTTGTCTGTCTGTATCCTAAAGGGCCCCCTATGACCAACAGTGTTCTAAACGTTCTGTATCCTAAAGGGCCCCCTATGACCAACAGTGCCCTCGGAAACTATTCAGAGCCCTTTACGTTTTCAATATTTTGTTACGTCACAGCCTTATTCTAAAATCTGGGGTAGGATACCAAAAAAAATGTCTGCAGCATTGAAGGTCCCCAAGAACACAATGGCCTCCATCATTCTTAATGGAAGAAGTTTGGAACCACCAAGACTCTTCCTGGAGCTGGCCGCCCGGCAAAACTGAGCAATGGATGGAGAAGGGCCTTGGTCAGGGGAGTGACCAAGAACTTGATGGTCACTCTGACAGAGATCTAGAGTTTCTCTGTGGAGATGGGAGAACCTTCCAGAAGGACAACCATCTCTGCAGCACTCCACCAATCAGGCCTTTATGGTAGAGTGGCCAGACGGAAGCCACTCCTCAGTAAAAGGTACATGACAGCCTGCTTGGAGTTTGCTTAAAGGCACTCTCAGACCATGAGAAACAAGATGATCTGGTCTGATGAAACCAAGATTGAACTCTTTGGCCTGAATATGAAGGGTCACGTCTGGAGGTAACCTGGCACCATCCCTACGGTGAAGCATGGTGGTGGCAGCATCATGCTGTGGGGAGGTTATTCAGTGGCAGAGACTGGGAGACTAGTCAGGATCGAGGGAAAGATGAACCTAGGAAAGTATAGAGAGATCCTAGATAAAAACCTGCCCCAGAGCACTCAGGACCTCAGGCTGGGGCAAAGGTTCACCTTCCAACAGGACAATGACCCTAAGCACACAGCCAAGACAACGCAGGAGTGGCTTCTAGACAAGTCTCTGAATGTCTTTGAGTGGCCCAACCAACTTGACAGAGCTTGAGAGGATCTGCAGAGAAGAATGTGAGAAACTCCCCAAATACAGGTGTGCCAAGCTGGTAGCATCATACCCAAGAAGACTTTAGGCTGTAATCACTGCCAAAGGTGCTTCAATAAAGTACTGAGTAAAGGGTCTGAATACTTATGGAAATGTTATAATTTCATTTTTTATTTTTTTTATAAATTAGCAAATATTTCTAAAAACCTGGTTTTGCGTTGTCATTATGGGGTATTGTGTGTAGATTGATAAGGGGAAAGAAACGATTTAATCAATTTTAGAAGAAAGCTGTCAATGGGTTTGAAAACTTTCCGAAGGCACTGTATGAAGTGGCTATGGACCCTGGTCAAACGAAGTGCACTAGAAAGGTACTAGGGTGCTATTTGGGAGTCAAACTCTGATAAATGGATGGATGTTATTGGAGGCCTAGTGAAGGCATTGCCATAGAAACCGTCTGTAAAACCATGGCACTGTAATTGCATTGTGTACACAACACTACCAGCCAAATATGTCTGTGTAGACCTAGTCTAGGGCCTTGCTGTGTTACGGCTGCGCAGTGCAGAATATGTGGAGAGAAAAAAGGACTTTCTAACAATGTCTTAGGGTTTGACTTCTGTACAAACTGGCCCTTTACTGTGAGAGCAGAGTAGAGTAGAGTAGAGCAGGGCAGAGTAGAGTAGAGTAGAGTAGGGCAGAGCAGAGTAGGGCAGAGCAGAGTAGGGCAGAGCAGAGTAGGGCAGATCAGAGTAGGGCAGAGCAGAGTAGGGCAGAGTAGGGCAGAGCAGTGTAGGGCAGAGTTTAGTAGGGCAGAGTAGGGCAGAGCAGAGTAGGGCAGAGCAGAGTAGGGCAGAGCAGAGTAGGGCAGAGTAGGGCAGAGCAGTGTAGGGCAGAGTTTAGTAGGGCAGAGTAGGGCAGAGCAGAGTAGGGCAGAGCAGAGTAGGGCAGAGCAGAGTAGAGTAGAGTAGGGCAGAGCAGAGTAGAGTAGGGCAGAGTAGAGTAGGGCAGAGCAGAGTAGAGTAGAGTAGAGTAGAGTAGGGCAGGGCAGAGTAGGGCAGAGCAGAGTAGGGCAGAGTAGAGTAGGGCAGAGCAGAGTAGGGCAGAGCAGAGTAGGGCAGAGCAGAGTAGGGCAGAGCAGAGTAGGGCAGAGTTTAGTAGGGCAGAGTAGAGTAGGGCAGAGCAGAGTAGGGCAGAGCAGAGTAGGGCAGAGCAGAGTAGGGCAGAGTTTAGTAGGGCAGAGTAGAGTAGGGCAGAGTAGAGTAGGGCAGAGTAGAGTAGGGCAGAGCAGAGTAGGGCAGAGTTTAGTAGGGCAGAGTAGAGTAGGGCAGAGTAGGGAAGAGCAGAGTAGGGCAGAGTAGGGCAGAGCAGAGTAGAGTAGGGCAGAGCAGAGTAGAGTAGGGCAGGGCAGAGTAGGGCAGAGCAGAGTAGAGTAGAGTAGTGTAGGGCAGAGCAGAGTAGGGCAGAGCAGAGTAGGGCAGAGCAGAGTAGGGCAGAGTTTAGTAGGGCAGAGTAGAGTAGGGCAGAGCAGAGTAGGGCAGAGCAGAGTAGGGCAGAGCAGAGTAGGGCAGAGTTTAGTAGGGCAGAGTAGAGTAGGGCAGAGTAGAGTAGGGCAGAGTAGAGTAGGGCAGAGCAGAGTAGGGCAGAGTTTAGTAGGGCAGAGTAGAGTAGGGCAGAGTAGGGAAGAGCAGAGTAGGGCAGAGTAGGGCAGAGCAGAGTAGAGTAGGGCAGAGCAGAGTAGAGTAGGGCAGGGCAGAGTAGGGCAGAGCAGAGTAGAGTAGAGTAGAGTAGGGCAGAGCAGAGTAGAGTGGGGCAGGGCAGAGCAGAGTAGGGCAGAGCAGAGCAGAGTAGGGCAGAGCAGAGTAGGGCAGGGCAGAGTAGGGCAGAGCAGAGTAGGGCAGAGCAGAGTAGAGTAGGGCAGAGTAGAGTAGGGCAGAGTAGAGTAGGGCAGAGTAGAGTAGGGCAGAGCAGAGTAGGGCAGAGCAGAGTAGGGCAGTTTAGTAGGGCAGAGTAGGGCTGAGTAGAGTAGGGCAGAGTAGGGAAGAGCAGAGTAGGGCAGGGCAGAGTAGGGCAGGGCAGAGTAGGGCAGAGCAGAGTAGAGTAGAGTAGGGCAGGGCAGAGTAGGGCAGAGTAGAGTAGGGCAGAGTAGAGTAGGGCAGAGTAGAGTAGGGCAGAGCAGAGTAGAGCAGAGTAGGGCAGAGCAGAGTAGGGCAGAGTAGAGTAGAGTAGGGCAGAGTAGAGCAGAGTAGAGTAGGGCAGGGCAGGGCAGAGCAGAGTAGAGTAGGGCAGAGTAGGGCAGAGCAGAGTAGGGCAGGGCAGAGTAGAGTAGGGTAGAGCAGAGTAGAGTAGGGCAGAGCAGAGTAGGGCAGGGCAGAGTAGGGCAGAGCAGAGTAGGGCAGAGCAGAGTAGGGCAGAGTAGGGCAGAGCAGTGTAGGGCAGAGTTTAGTAGGGCAGAGTAGGGCAGAGCAGAGTAGGGCAGGGCAGAGTAGGGCAGAGCAGAGTAGAGTAGAGTAGGGCAGGGCAGAGTAGGGCAGAGTAGAGTAGGGCAGAGTAGAGTAGGGCAGAGTAGAGTAGGGCAGAGCAGAGTAGAGCAGAGTAGGGCAGAGCAGAGTAGGGCAGAGTAGAGTAGAGTAGGGCAGAGTAGAGCAGAGTAGAGTAGGGCAGGGCAGGGCAGAGCAGAGTAGAGTAGGGCAGAGTAGGGCAGAGCAGAGTAGGGCAGGGCAGAGTAGAGTAGGGTAGAGCAGAGTAGAGTAGGGCAGAGCAGAGTAGGGCAGGGCAGAGTAGGGCAGAGCAGAGTAGGGCAGAGCAGAGTAGGGCAGAGTAGGGCAGAGCAGTGTAGGGCAGAGTTTAGTAGGGCAGAGTAGGGCAGAGCAGAGTAGGGCAGGGCAGAGTAGGGCAGAGCAGAGTAGAGTAGGGCAGAGCAGGGCAGAGTAGAGCAGGGCAGAGAAGAGTAGGGCAGAGCAGGACAGAGCAGGGCAGAGCAGAGCAGGGCAGAGTAGAGTAGGGCAGAGCAGAGTAGAGTAGGGCAGAGCAGGACAGAGCAGGGCAGAGCAAAGCAGAGCAGAGCAGAGCAGGGCAGAGTAGAGCAGGGTAGGGTAGAGTAGAGTAGAGTAGAGTAGAGTAGAGTAGAGCAGGGTAGGGTAGGGCAGAGTTGGGCAGGACAGAGCAGGGCAGAGCAAAGCAGAGCAGAGCAGGGCAGAGTAGAGCAGGGTAGGGCAGAGTAGGTCAGAGCAGGGCAGAGCAGGTCAGAGCAGAGTTGGGCAGGACAGAGCAGGGCAGAGCAGGTCAGAGCAGAGTTGGGCAGGACAGAGCAGGGCAGAGCAGACTAGTTGGAGCTTAGTTTCTCCATCTACTGTATGTCATTTGGCAGTTTGAACTTAAAACCCAGTTGCTACGGTGATCTCCTCTGTTCTCCTCCTAAATTGGATATCCTTGAGTTTACTGAAGACTCTCTCTCTCTCACAGAATATAAACTGTTCTAGAACCGTAATGCTTTAATTAAATGGAATTCAGACAAGCTTTACAAACTAGTTTATCTAACAAATGTATTACACAATATTGTATATTTATCTAGTCTGATTTATGGTACATAAACTGAATGACCTCATGCATTGTGTTCCTTATTTCAATCCAGAGCCGTACATGTATATGGGTCTGTTTCTAAACTCTAATCCGATAGAACGGAGACCATGACATGTTCTTGCGTCAGTCCGAGGTGAGGTAAGACCAAGGTTGTCCTCTGACTTCGTTTAATTGAATATGTCACTAAGGTAAGCCAGTGTCATTTCATCAGTAGAATGCATCACCTCTCTTTACCGAACTTGTCGTTGTTAGATGAACACCATACTACAGCAGGACTAGTCCAGGTTGGAAGGCTTCCCAGATCAGTGTTAGAGCCAAAACAGTAAAGTAACGCTGGATCAACCAAGCCTGGATGTAATGTGTAGGCCGCAAAAAAAGATTGTCAGTATAAGCTGGGTTGGGTTAGCGGTCTGAACTATGTTATCTTCTAGGAGCACATGCCTTTTTATTTGTGTGAGACTCAAAGTTGCTTTAGTTATTGATAAAGGAAAATAAGGAGTTCTTCAGGGTATTGTGTGTCTTGTTAGTCAGGACATTGTAAAGTGTATTATGAATTCCAACCGGGCAGTTGTAGAGTGTCTGACAGGTTACACTCTGGTCCCAAGATGTCGCTGCTCCCTCCGATACGGCCAGCGGGACTCATCTCATGATCATGACGTTAGTTAGGTGTCCCATCAGCCCCTGGGCTCCAGCCTGTTATCTGATGGGTGTGAGGCAGAGCAGAGGGCCGTGATCTGATAGAGCCAGGCGGCCAGGGGAAGCAGAAACAGCCTGGGACCGGGGGGGAAGCCATACAGCCTGGGACAGGGGCGGAGCTATACAGCCTGGGATAGGGGCGGAGCTATACAGCCTGGGATAGGGGCGGAGCTATACAGCCTGGGACAGGGGCGGAGCTATACAGCCCGGGACAGGGGCGGAGCTATACAGCCTGGGACAGGGGCGGGGCTATACAGCCTGGGACCGGGGCGGAGCTATACAGCCTGGGACTGGGGCGGAGCTATACAGCCTGGGACCGGGGCGGAGCTATACAGCCTGGGACAGGGGCGGAGCTATACAGCCTGGGACAGGGGCGGAGCTATACAGCCTGGGACCGGGGCGGAGCTATGCAGGATCAGAACTGACTCTGTGTAATTAAGGTAGCAGGTTAGGAGAATTAACGTAGCAGGTTAGGAGAATTAAGGTAGCAGGTTAGGAGAATTAAGGTAGCAGGTTAGGAGAATTAACGTAGCGGGTTAGGAGAATTAACGTAGCGGGTTAGGAGAATTAACGTAGCGGGTTAGGAGAATTAACGTAGCGGGTTAGGAGAATTAACGTAGCGGGTTGGAGAATTAACGTAGCGGGTTAGGAGAATTAACGTAGCGGGTTAGGAGAATTAACGTAGCAGGTTAGGAGAATTAACGTAGCAGGTTAGGAGAATTAAGGTAGTAGGTTAGGAGAATTAACGTAGCAGGTTAGGAGAATTAAGGTACCAGGTTAGGAGAATTAACGTAGCAGGTTAGGAGAATTAACGTAGCAGGTTAGGAGAATTAACGTAGCAGGTTAGGAGAATTAACGTAGCAGGTTAGGATAATTAAGGTACCAGGTTAGGAGAATTAACGTAGCAGGTTAGGAGAATTAAGGTAGCAGGTTAGGAGCATTAACGTAGCAGGTTAGGAGAATTAAGGTAGCAGTTTAGGAGAATTAACGTAGCAGGTTAGGAGCATTAACGTAGCAGGTTAGGAGAATTAAGGTAGCAGGTTAGGAGAATTAACGTAGTAGGTTAGGAGAATTAAGGTACCAGGTTAGGAGAATTAACGTAGCAGGTTAGGAGAATTAAGGTAGCAGGTTAGGAGAATTAACGTAGCAGGTTGGGAGAATTAACGTAACAGGTTAGGAGAATTAAGGTAGCAGGTTAGGAGAATTAACATAGTAGGTTAGGAGAATTAAGGTACCAGGTTAGGAGAATTAACGTAGCAGGTTAGGAGAATTAAGGTAGCAGGTTAGGAGAATTAACGTAGTAGGTTAGGAGAATTAAGGTACCAGGTTAGGAGAAATAACGTAGCAGGTTAGGAGAATTAAGGTAGCAGGTTAGGAGAATTAACGTAGAAGGTTAGGAGAATTAACGTAGCAGGTTAGGAGAATTAACGTAGCAGGTTAGGAGAATTAACGTAGCAGGTTAGGATAATTAACGTAGCAGGTTAGGAGAACTAACGTAGCAGGTTAGGAGAATTAAGGTAGCAGGTTAGGAGAATTAACGTAGCAGGTTAGGAGAATTAAGGAAGCAGGTTAGGAGAATTAAGGTAGCAGTTTAGGAGAATTAAGGTAGCAGGTTAGGATAATTAATGTAGCAGGTTAGGAGAATTAACGTAGCAGGTTAGGAGAATTAACGTAGCAGGTTAGGAGAATTAAGGTAGCAGTTTAGGATAATTAAGGTAGCAGGTTAGGAGAATTAACGTAGCAGGTTAGGAGAATTAACGTAGCAGGTTAGGAGAATTAACGTAGCAGGTTAGGAGAATTAAGGTAGCAGGTTAGGAGAATTAACGTAGCAGGTTAGGAGAATTAAGGTAGCAGGTTAGGAGAATTAACGTAGCAGGTTAGGAGAATTAACGTAGCAGGTTAGGAGAATTAACGTAGCAGGTCAGGAGAATTAACGTAGCAGGTTAGGAGAATTAACGTAGCAGGTCAGGAGAATTAAGGTAGCAGGTCAGGATAATTAAGGTGGGGAATGCTGAAGCATACGTTGATTAAAGTTTTACTGTCTACATTTAGAGGCCCAGACTTTTGACATAGACGGTAAAAGCTCACATTCCTGGACTGAAACATTGGGAGATTGTTTCCCTCACGACACAGCACATTGATTGGTAAGGTTACATACTGGTAAGTTACACTATATTTAGATACTTGAAAATACTGCCTGCTGAGAGACACCTTTGCTATTTGTCCCCGTACTCGATCAACGGTGAAGGACTTAACGTGACGTTGTTCTTGTACAGTATATACATGAAATGTACATGATGGACGACATACCTCACTCAGTCATAGTTAGTTAAATAATAGTAGATGGGCAAGAATTTGCCACTGTCAACTTTTAGCAGGTTAGTAGAGAAATTAGGCTCATCATTTAAACCACAGAAATATACTCACATTCAGGCTGCGTTTCTATACAGTACTTTGTGACATCAGCTGATGTAAGAAGGGCTTCATAAGTACAATTTGATTGGTTCACTGAGTATTTGAAACTCAAGCATGTATTTCCCAACTGCTTTCTCATGTCATCCTACATCATCCTTCCAGACCTTTATAGTCCAATGCATCCAACATGCCAATGGGCAGCTAACGACATTGAACAACTCAAACTCTGGTCATCTTGTTTTTTTTTTAAACTAGGCAAGTCGGTTAAGAACAAATTCTTATTTTCAACGACGGTCTAGAAACAGTGGGTTAACTGGTCTAGGAACAGTGGGTTAACTGGTCTAGGAACAGTGGGTTAACTGGTCTAGGAACAGTGGGTTAACTGCCTTGTTCAGGGGGGCAGAACGACAGGGATTTGATCTTGCAACTTTTTGGTTACTAGTCCAACACTCTAACCACTAGACTACCCCCCGCCCCTTATTGCAGAGCACCAGAGCACGTTGTATACATTTAGCCCAGGTGTCTGTGTTTTTTTTTTTAAAGATTTGTTATTGAAATGTATATACGTAGGATCTGCTGGTTGATATGCATCTGCAGCTGTCGTACATGACACACATCTTTCTATCTAAATGTTTTTCTTTGGATTTCTATGCAAATGATATGATTGAGTGTTTATTTGTGCCTGCAGCTAGTTCATTGAAATAAGACAGTCGTGCCAAAACATTATTTAAAAAATGTAATTCACTGACAGAGAGAGAGCTGCTCTGCTCTGCTGTCTGTCTTCTCTCACTGTCCTGTTGGCCACTCAGTGTTATCTAGAAGAAAAAGAAACGCACACCTATTAAGACGAGGTGCTGGCTAGCGGAGTAGAAACTTGAAAATAAAAGAGAGCCGCACACTCTAAAAGAGAGCCGCACGTTTCGACAGCCAAGCTTTCTTCATCAGGGTAGACCCTGATGAAGACAGCTTGGCTGTCGAAACGTTGGTATTACATTTTTGCATCTGAGAATCCTCCCACCCCCCAGTCCTTCTAGAAGTTAAGGAACCCCCCCACCCCCCAGTCCTCCTGGAACTTAAGGAACCCCACCCCCCAGTCCTCCTGGAAGTTAAGTTATCCCCCCCCGTCCTCCTGGAAGTTAAGGAATCCCTACCAACCACCCAGTCCTCCTGGAAGTTAAGGAATCCCCCCCACCCCCCAGTCCTCCTGGAAGTTAAGGAATCCCCCCCCCCCACCCAGTCCTCCTGGAAGTTAAGGAATCCCCCCACCACACAGTCCTCCTGGAAGTTAAGGAATCCCCCCCCCCCCACCCCCCAGTCCTTCTGGAAGTTAAGGAATCCCCCCCACCCCACAGTCCTCCTAAAAGTTAAGGAATTCCCCCCACCCCCACCCCCCAGTCCTCCTGGAAGTTAAGGAATCCCCCCCACCCCACAGTTCCTCTGGAAGTTAAGGAATCCCCCCCACCCCACAGTTCCTCTGAAAGTTAAGGAATCCCCCACTCTAAGACAACTGCCAGATGATGATAGAATGATGATAGGATCACTGGTGACTGACTGGTCACCTCACCTCCTTGTCCTCTTTCTCCTCCTCCTCCTCCTCCTCCCTCTTGTCTGGTCAGATAGTACAGTGTTGAGGTACTCCTCTGACCTGTCCTCTCGTTCTCCCTGCTCTCCCCCTCTATCCTCCTCTCCCCTCGCTCCATCTAATCCCCTCTCCAATTTCAGTTTCCTCTCAGATCAAAAGATTATCCAGACAGACTGTGTTCGTTCCCACAGTGGAGATAAGGTTTCTGTTTCGGACACACCCTGTTGGTCTGGCTCTGGCTCTCTCTGGCTCTCGCTCTCTCTCTCCATGGCCTGACCACAGATTACAAAGAACAGTCCTTCAATGGGGGGGATGATGTTGTTGAGAATGAAACTGGTCTGCTGGGCCCATATTCATAAAGCATCTCAGAGTAAAGGTGCTGATCTAGGATCAGGTCCCCCCGGCTCCATATAATTAGGATTTGAAATGCAAAACTGATCCTAGATCAGCCCTCCCTAAGACACTTTGTGAATATTGGTGTTTGTGTTTCTCTCTTTTTTCTCCTCCGCTACTCACTCCGGGCCCCTCTTCTGTCTCTGCGCTCAGGACGTTGTTTGGGTTGAATTCCCGAAGGTTGGGTTTCATGAAAGTGTCAGCAGGCAGGAGAATCCGTCCTTCCTGGGGAAAGTGAGGGATAATGAGACACATCCCTTTGTAGAAGGTTGAATTGGGTGTCATGGCTGTTCAACGGCTTCCTATGCTCATGCCTGTGTGTGTGTGTGGGTGTGTGTATTCATATTCTTCTTCATCATCTAGTCGGCTACTTCACAAACAGATACCCAATCCTTCCCATATTACCTACTGCCCTTATTCACCTCTGATAAAAACATCCCATTCACTCACTGTAGAGACCACATCCATCTCTGATTAAACACATCCCATTCACTCACTGTAGAGACCACATCCACCTCTGATTAAACACATCCCATTCACTCACTGTAGAGACCACATCCACCTCTGATTAAACACATCCCATTCACTCACTGTAGAGACCACATCCACCTCTGATTAAACACATCCCATTCACTCACTGTAGAGACCACATCCACCTCTGATTAAACACATCCCATTCACTCACTGTAGAGACCACATCCATCTCTGATTAAACACATCCCATTCACTCACTGTAGAGACCACATCCATCTCTGATTAAACACATCCCATTCACTCACTGTAGAGACCACATCCATCTCTGATTAAACACATCCCATTCACTCACTGTAGAGACCACATCCACCTCTGATTAAACACATCCCATTCACTCACTGTAGAGACCACATCCACCTCTGATTAAACACATCCCATTCACTCACTGTAGAGACCACATCCACCTCTGATTAAACACATCCCATTCACTCACTGTAGAGACCACATCCATCTCTGATTAAACACATCCCATTCACTCACTGTAGAGACCACATCCATCTCTGATTAAACACATCCCATTCACTCACTGTAGAGACCACATCCACCTCTGATTAAACACATCCCATTCACTCACTGTAGAGACCACATCCACCTCTGATTAAACACATCCCATTCACTCACTGTAGAGACCACATCCATCTCTGATTAAACACATCCCATTCACTCACTGTAGAGACCACATCCATCTCTGATTAAACACATCCCATTCACTCACTGTAGAGACCACATCCATCTCTGATTAAACACATCCCATTCACTCACTGTAGAGACCACATCCATCTCTGATTAAACACATCCCATTCACTCACTGTAGAGACCACATCCATCTCTGATTAAACACATCCCATTCACTCACTGTAGAGACCACATCCATCTCTGATTAAACACATCCCATTCACTCACTGTAGAGACCACATCCATCTCTGATTAAACACATCCCATTCACTCACTGTAGAGACCACATCCACCTCTGATTAAACACATCCCATTCACTCACTGTAGAGACCACATCCACCTCTGATTAAACACATCCCATTCACTCACTGTAGAGACCACATCCACCTCTGATTAAACACATCCCATTCACTCACTGTAGAGACCACATCCATCTCTGATAAAAACATCCCATTCACTCACTGTAGAGACCACATCCACCTCTGATTAAACACATCCCATTCACTTACTGTAGAGACCACATCCATCTCTGATAAAAACATCCCATTCACTCACTGTAGAGACCACATCCATCTCTGATTAAACACATCCCATTCACTCACTGTAGAGACCACATCCATCTCTGATTAAACACATCCCATTCACTCACTGTAGAGACCACATCCACCTCTGATTAAACACATCCCATTCACTCACTGTAGAGACCACATCCATCTCTGATTAAACACATCCCATTCACTCACTGTAGAGACCACATCCACCTCTGATTAAACACATCCCATTCACTCACTGTAGAGACCACATCCATCTCTGATTAAACACATCCCATTCACTCACTGTAGAGACCACATCCATCTCTGATTAAACACATCCCATTCACTCACTGTAGAGACCACATCCATCTCTGATTAAACACATCCCATTCACTCACTGTAGAGACCACATCCATCTCTGATTAAACACATCCCATTCACTCACTGTAGAGACCACATCCATCTCTGATTAAACACATCCCATTCACTCACTGTAGAGACCACATCCACCTCTGATTAAACACATCCCATTCACTCACTGTAGAGACCACATCCATCTCTGATTAAACACATCCCATTCACTCACTGTAGAGACCACATCCATCTCTGATTAAACACATCCCATTCACTCACTGTAGAGACCACATCCACCTCTGATTAAACACATCCCATTCACTCACTGTAGAGACCACATCCATCTCTGATTAAACACATCCCATTCACTCACTGTAGAGACCACATCCATCTCTGATTAAACACATCCCATTCACTCACTGTAGAGACCACATCCATCTCTGATTAAACACATCCCATTCACTCACTGTAGAGACCACATCCATCTCTGATAAAACACATCCCATTCACTCACTGTAGAGACCACATCCATCTCTGATTAAACACATCCCATTCACTCACTGTAGAGACCACATCCATCTCTGATTAAACACATCCCATTCACTCACTGTAGAGACCACATCCATCTCTGATAAAACACATCCCATTCACTCACTGTAGAGACCACATCCACCTCTGATTAAACACATCCCATTCACTCACTGTAGAGACCACATCCATCTCTGATTAAACACATCCCATTCACTCACTGTAGAGACCACATCCACCTCTGATTAAACACATCCCATTCACTCACTGTAGAGACCACATCCATCTCTGATTAAACACATCCCATTCACTCACTGTAGAGACCACATCCATCTCTGATTAAACACATCCCATTCACTCACTGTAGAGACCACATCCATCTCTGATTAAACACATCCCATTCACTCACTGTAGAGACCACATCCATCTCTGATTAAACACATCCCATTCACTCACTGTAGAGACCACATCCATCTCTGATTAAACACATCCCATTCACTCACTGTAGAGACCACATCCATCTCTGATTAAACACATCCCATTCACTCACTGTAGAGACCACATCCATCTCTGATTAAACACATCCCATTCACTCACTGTAGAGACCACATCCACCTCTGATTAAACACATCCCATTCACTCACTGTAGAGACCACATCCACCTCTGATTAAACACATCCCATTCACTCACTGTAGAGACCACATCCATCTCTGATTAAACACATCCCATTCACTCACTGTAGAGACCACATCCATCTCTGATTAAACACATCCCATTCACTCACTGTAGAGACCACATCCATCTCCTCCAGTAGCCAAAGGACTGTGTACCCATCATGTCAACACCCATGACAGGAAGCCAACTGACAGACAGACACACCCTGAATAATGACAGATAATCGCTGTAGCTAGATGATGATTCTCCTGATCTACAGCCGCCCTCTCTTCATGTTTGCTCAGCGCCTGCCTAATGGCTTCTGGGGGTCCGCTCGATGACTAGGACGGGAGTCACGTGTCGACTGATAGGGTTCCCCTCAAATGGCCACCTATTTCATGTAGAGCCCTGGTCAACAGTAGGGAATAGGGCCCTGGTCAACAGTAGGGAATAGGGCCCTGGTCAACAGTAGGGAATAGGGCCCTGGTCAACAGTAGGGAATAGGGCCCTGGTCAACAGTAGGGAATAGGACCCTGGTCAACAGTAGGGAATAGGGCCCTGGTCAACAGTAGGGAATAGGACCCTGGTCAACAGTAGGGAATAGGACCCTGGTCAACAGTAGGGAATAGGGCCCTGGTCAACAGTAGGGAATAGGGCCCTGGTCAACAGTAGGGAATAGGACCCTGGTCAACAGTAGGGAATAGGGCCCTGGTCAACAGTAGGGAATAGGACCCTGGTCAACAGTAGGGAATAGGGCCCTGGTCAACAGTAGGGAATAGGGCCCTGGTCAACAGTAGGGAATAGGGCCCTGGTCAACAGTAGGGAATAGGGCCCTGGTCAACAGTAGGGAATAGGGCCCTGGTCAACAGTAGGGAATAGGGCCCTGGTCAACAGTAGGGAATAGGGTTCCATTTGGGATGTATAAGAGGAGAGAAGAAGAGAAAATATTAGAGTCATTGTTCTGTGTGTGTCTGTGTGATCACATGCTATCATGGGTTGGGTTTCCCCTCTTAGCGTTCAAATTCATTTCTGGGCCTTGGATATTGAATAAGGACTGAGTCTCTCTCTATCACTTGCTCTGACTCTGTCTCCCTCCTTCCCTCTCTCTCTCTCCCTCCATCTCCTTCTCTCTGTTAGTTCCCAGTGTCCAGAGCATCGCAGGGCAGGATGTTTACTTCATGCTTCATCGTATGTTAGCGAGGTAATGACGTCTAATTGCGTGCTGGTTTAACGACGTCTGTCTCAAACCCTCCTTCGCTAGCCTACCCCGCCAGCCTCTGCCCACCGCCTGCCATTTCAGAGTTGCTCGGTAACGTTAGCGGACCAAGCAGGGTGTTGTGTCGTACAGTACTGTTACCATGGAGCTGCTAGGGGCCTTCTACAGGAGGAAGCTCCGGAGGAAGCAGAAGAAGGAGGATGTAGGCCTGGGGACGGGGCCGGGAGAGCTGAGGCGGTCAGACAGGGCACTGTGCAAGTCCCCCTCTGAGACCAGCGTCAACCGCCTGGCCACCGGACTCATTTCCAAGGTGCTACGCTTCACCAGGTAACTGGAGCACTTCCTACCTGAGGGTTAGGGTCAAGGGTCAAGGGTAGGGTAGGATTCTGGGGGTGGTGCAGGTTGAGGTTTACAGCCAGGTAACTGGAACACTTCCTACCTGAGGGTTAGGGTCAAGGGTCAAGGGTAGGGTAGGATTCTGGGTGTGGTGCAGGTTGAGGTTTACAGCCAGGTAACTGGAACACTCCTTACCTGAGGGTTAGGGTCAAGGGTAGGGTAGGGTAGGATTCTGGGGGTGGTGCAGGTTGAGGTTTACAGCCAGGTAACATCCTGGGGGTTGTAACATGGTTGTAGTATTCTCCTAAGGCAGGGTTGGTTCTAGGGTAACCTGGGGGGAAGGGTTGGTTCTAGGGTAACCTGGGGGGTAGGGTTGGTTCTAGGGTAACCTGGGGGGTAGAGTTGGTTCTAGGGTAACATTCTGGGGGGGGGGGGGGGTAGGGTTGGTTCTAGGGTAACATTCTGGGGGGAAGGGTTGGTTCTAGGGTAACCTGGGGGGAAGGGTTGGTTCTAGGGTAACATTCTGGGGGGTAGGGTTGGTTTTAGAGGTTTCACCTGCTCTGTAGTCTGTGGTCTGTCTGTTCCACAGCTGGTCGTCTAAGGAGGCTTTGGGACCTACAGACTCATCTGTAGAGTTTATGGACTGCATTCCAAGCTCAGGTGTGGCGTATGGAGTGAGTTTGCAGTTTTGTTGAGCAAGTTGGATAAATGGTCCAAAATACTGTAACGTTATAAAAAAAATTGTTACGTGATGCATCACTTTGGGGGTGTAAACAATGGCTTCTTTCATGTTTCTGTAGCTGGACGAAGGTGAAGATAGCATCATTTCCTGTTTATCTTCTAAGCTAAGTGCTGTGTTTGGGGATCAGGAAGATCTTCTAGGCTGACAAACATGAAATATGATGGCTGCTTGTTAGACATTTGGCAGCCAGCGGGAAGAATAGCATAACTGACACAAGCTGTTGTTTTGAAACAGGAGAGGTTGGAGAGCTTGATTCCAAGGAGGAATTGTCTAGAGACTTCCTGGTCTGAATGTAGAGAGTAGAGACTTCCTGGTCTGAATGTAGATAGTAGAGACTACCTGGTCTGAATGTAGAGAGTAGAGACCTCCTGGTCTGAATGTAGAGAATAGAGACTTCTTGGTCTAAATGTAGAGAGTAGAGACCTCCTGGTCTGAATGTAGAGAGTAGAGATTCCCTGGTCTGAATGTAGGGAGTATAGACCTCCTGGTCTGAATGTAGAGAATAGAGACTTCCTGGTCTGAATGTAGAGAGTAGAGACCCTTTGGTCTGAATGTAGAGAGTAGAGACCTCCTGATCTGAATGTAGAGAGTAGAGACCTCCTGGTCTGAATGTAGAGAGTAGAGACTCCCTGGTCTGAATGTAGGGAGTATAGACCCTGTGGTCTGAATGTAGAGAATAGAGACCTCCTGGTCTGAATGTAGAGAATAGAGACTTCCTGGTCTGAATGTAGAGAATAGAGACTTCCTGGTCTGAATGTAGAGAGTAGAGAGTTCCTGGTCTGAATGTAGGGAGTGTAGACTTCCTGGTCTGAATGTAGAGAGTAGAGACTCCCTGGTCTGAATGTAGGGAGTATAGACCCCATGGTCTGAATGTAGGGAGTATAGACCCCATGGTCTGAATGTGGAGAATAGAGACTTCCTTGTCTGAATGTAGAGAGTAGAGACTTCCTGGTCTGAATGTAGAGAGTAGAGACTTCCTGGTCTGAATGTAGGGAGTGTAGACCCCCTGGTCTGAATGTAGAGAATAGAGACTTCCTGGTCTGAATGTAGAGAATAGAGACTACCTTGTCTGAATGTAGAGAATAGAGACTTCCTGGTCTGAATGTAGAGAATAGAGACTACCTGGTCTGAATGTAGAGAGTAGAAAGTTCCTGGTCTTCACTGTGTGTAAATCAGACTACTGTGAAAGCTTGGTTGTGAGTCCACAGTGATGATAGCTAGGCCTCCCTGCTTCACGGCTTCTGGTGAGAAGGGAGGACGGAGGAGGATGAGGGTGAGTCAGAAAGAGGGGGAGGCAGTCAATCTGCTTTCAGCACAGTGATAGCATGCAGCTGGACTCTCCTGTGGCTCATGCCCAGGCCAGGACTACTGGGCCTTTCCAGTCTGTTATGATGGACCGGGTTGAGGGGATTGGCTATGGGGATGGTCTTAGCTCAGTAATGACTTTTCATTTGTAAACACATACTGAGCTGCTAACCTCTCAGTCAATCATTTGCTTGACTGGCGCTGAAGGTCATGAGGGAGCTGTTGTCAAATAGTTTTCAAGTTTGTGGGTTTAAACCAGACGTCTTGCCACAACGTTCTCCTAGCAGTACAATGGGGGTTTAAACCAGACGTCTTGCCACAACGTTCTCCTAGCAGTACAATGGGGGTTTAAACCAGACGTCTTGCCACAACGTTCTCCTAGCAGTACAATGGGGGTTTAAACCAGACGTCTTGCCACAACGTTCTCCTAGCAGTACAATGGGGGTAGCAGTACAATGGGGGTTTAAACCAGACGTCTTGCCACAATGTTCTCCTAGCAGTACAATGGGGGTTTAAACAAGACGTCTTGCCACAAAGTTCTCCTAGCAGTACAATGGGGGTTTAAACCAGACGTCTTGCCACAACGTTCTCCTAGCAGTACAATGGGGGTTTAAACCAGACGTCTTGCCACAATGTTCTCCTAGCAGTACAATGGGGGTTTAAACAAGACATCTTGCCACAACGTTCTCCTAGCAGTACAAGGGGGGTTTAAACCAGACGTCTTGCCACAATTTTCTCCTAACAGCAGCAGGAGCACAAAATGTAGGCAGCTTATTGGATAAATGGTGTGTTGGGGTATTTCCCTGTTTAGGGGTCAAAGGCCTTTTGGGAACCAGTGTTATCTGGTTGCTTCATAACTGTTTCTGGTTGCCATGGTTAATCTCTTAAGCAACATCTTAGTAAACAGTTTTGTTGCGGTCTGGTTGCCGTTATGGGTTTGTGTGGTGTTTTCTGGGACGAACTGCAGCAGAAGTAGCAGTCTGTCTGGTGATCAGGCATGAAAACACTTGTTTTAAAAACAGCAACAGTAGAGGAGACCACAGCAGTTTGGGTTGGAGACAAGGAGACAATAAGACTACTTCATGACGCATGATTTACCCTCTTGACTGTTGGAGTCCTTGGCTCCTACAAGGACCAAATACCATTGACCAATGTTCTCCATCTCACTCAGTTGGGGGGGGGGGGTTAATTCTGCACAGTGACAAATAAACCCACCTGCTGCCGTTGTGTTTGACATTCACCGGCGTTTACATTCACAGGCAGCACTCACAGGCAGCACTCACAGGCAGCATTTACAGGCAGCACTCACTGGAAGCACTCACTTACAGCACTCACTGGCAGCACTCACTGGCAGCACTCACAGGCAGCACTCACAGGCAGCATTTACAGGCAGCACTCACAGGCAGAATTCACTGGAAGCACTCACTTACAGCACTCACTTACAGCACTCACTGGCAGCACTCACAGGCAGCACTCACAGGCAGCACTCACAGGCAGCATTGACAGGCAGCATACACAGGCAGAATTTACAGGCAGCATTTACAGGCAGCATTCATAGGCAGCACTCACAGGCAGCACTCACAGGCAGCATTTACAGGCAGCATTCACAGGCAGCACTCACAGGTTTAATGAATCACCAACAAGTTGTCATAAACTCTCTGAGGCATTGTGGTCTGATGTGACTAACTACATTCAGATGTTGGTTCACTCTGCTCTGTGAATCCCTCTGGGCTTCCCTCCAAACACTAATATCTTCCAGCTTGTACACATTATGTAACAATATACAGTATAACAATATATGAACCTCCCTTTTCATTAAGCTATACCAGACCCCTTTACATACAGTTGAAGTCGGAAGTTTACATACACCTTAGCCAAATACATTTAAACTCAGTTTTTCACAATTCCTGACATTTAAACCTGGATCCTGACCTCACTCCATCTCAATGTGGACCTGGATCCTGACCTCACTCCATCTCAATGTCGACCTGGATCCTGACCTCACTCCATCTCAATGTGGACCTGGATCCTGACCTCACTCCATCTCAATGTGGACCTGGATCCTGACCTCACTCCATCTCAATGTGGACCTGGATCCTGACCTCACTCCATCTCAATGTTGACCTGGATCCTGACCTCACTCCATCTCAATGTGGACCTGGATCCTGACCTCACTCCATCTCAATGTCGACCTGGATCCTGACCTCACTCCATCTCAATGTGGACCTGGATCCTGACCTCACTCCATCTCAATGTCGACCTGGATCCTGACCTCACTCCATCTCAATGTGGACCTGGATCCTGACCTCCCTCCACTCTAAACTTCCATCCGCAGACACAGCGAGCCTGTCTCCAGAACTCACTCTCTCTTCTATGTTCTGATTCTATGTTCTAAATCTATGTTCTAATTCTATGTTCTATGTTCTAAATCTATGTTCTACAGACACAACTCACTCTCTCTTCTATGTTATAGTTCTTTGTTCTATGTTCTAAATCTATGTTCTACAGACGCAGCGAGCCTGTCTCGAGAACTCACTCTCTCTTCTATGTTCTAATTCTATGTTCTAAATCTATGTTCTAAATCTATGTTCTACAGACGCAGCGAGCCTGTCTCCAGACCTCACTCGTGGCACGCCACCAAGCTAGGCGAGGGCCAGCCAGACCCCAGCATGATGCAAATATCCCAGGACCCTCCTTGGCATCACACCTACCCCTCCAGGTTAGTCAATCAATCAAGTGATAAATCAATATATATTTCTAAATCCATTTTTGATGCTGTGGAGCGGTGAACACAGGGCCCCTGTCAGAAAGTCAGGGCTTATTATTTAAGTGGGTTTTATACATTTTATATGGAAATATTTAGATCTTTAAACATGTTAAGTATGATGGTTGTATTGTTCATATTACATACTGAGTGTACAAAACATTAAGAACACCTGCTCTTTCCATGACATAGACTGACCAGGTGAATCCAGGTGAAAGATATCATCCCTTATTGATGTCACTTGTTAAATCCACTTCAATTAGTGTACAGTACCAGTCAAAAGGTTGGACACACCTACTCATTCAAAGGTTTTTCTTTATTTGTACTATTTTCTACATTGTAGAATAATAGTTAAGACATCAAAATTATGAAGTAACACATAAGAAATAATGTAGTAACCCAAAAGTGTTAACCCAATCAAAATATATTTTATATTTGAGATTTTCTAGGCTGCCATAGAGCTCTGGTCTAAAGTAGTGCACTATTTAGGGAATAGGGTTCCATCGGGCTCTGGTCAAAAGTAGTGCACTATATAGGGAATAGGGTTCAATAGGGCTCTGGTCAAAAGTAGTGCACTATATAGGGAATAGGTTTCTATAGGTTTCTGGTCAAAAGTAGTGCACTATATAGGGAATAGGGTGCCATTTGGGATGAAGATACCACTCTTTTGTTGCCCAGTTGAACCCAGCTGTTTCTCATGGAGATCAGTAGTGTATTATCTTAGACTGAGATGGATGAAAGGACAGTAGTGTATTATCTTAGACTGAGACTCATGAAAGGACAGTAGTGTATTATCTTAGACTGAGACTCATGAAAGGACAGTAGTGTATTATCTTAGACTGAGACTCATGAAAGGACAGTAGTGTATTATCTTAGTGTATTATCTTAGACTGAGACTCATGAAAGGACAGTAGTGTATTATCTTAGTGTATTATCTTAGACTGAGACTCATGAAAGGACAGTAGTGTATTATCTTAGACTGAGACTCATGAAAGGACAGTAGTGTATTATCTTAGACTGAGACTCATGAAAGGACAGTAGTGTATTATCTTAGACTGAGACTCATGAAAGGACAGTAGTGTATTATCTTAGACTGAGACTCATGAAAGGACAGTAGTGTATTATTTTAGACTGAGACTCATGAAAGAACAGTAGTGTATTATCTTCGACTGAGACTCATGAAAAAACAGTAGTGTATTATCTTAGACTGAGATGGATGAAAGGACAGTAGTGTATTATCTTAGTGTATTATCTTAGACTGAGACTTGTGAAAGGACAGTAGTGTATTATCTTAGACTGAGACTCATGAAAGGACAGTAGTGTATTATCTTAGACTGAGACTCATGAAAGGACAGTAGTGTATTATCTTAGACTGAGACTCATGAAAGGACAGTAGTGTATTATCTTAGACTGATATGGATGAAAGGACAGTAGTGTATTATCTTAGACTGAGACTCATGAAAGGACAGTAGTGTATTATCTTAGTGTATTATCTTAGACTGAGACTCATGAAAGGACAGTAGTGTATTATCTTAGACTGAGATGGATGAAAGGACAGTAGTGTATTATCTTAGACTGAGACTCATGAAAGAACAGTAGTGTATTATCTTAGTGTATTATCTTAGACTGAGACTTGTGAAAGGACAGTAGTGTATTATCTTAGACTGAGACTCATGAAAGGACAGTAGTGTATTATCTTAGACTGAGACTCATGAAAGGACAGTAGTGTATTATCTTAGACTGAGATGGATGAAAGGACAGTAGTGTATTATCTTAGACTGAGACTCATGAAAGGACAGTAGTGTATTATCTTAGTGTATTATCTTAGACTGAGACTCATGAAAGGACAGTAGTGTATTATCTTAGACTGAGACTCATGAAAGGATACTTGATCCACCAGACAACTGCCTGTGAAGTCGATGTGTTTAGGACAGCTTGTGTGTTAATGGGTTAGCCTACAAAGCCAACCCCGTCTGTTTTGCACCATAGTTGTACCCGTGTCACTTTGGTTGCTAAACAACCAACCTGTCTATATGTAGACTGTTGTTGTGTTCAGACCAGGACATTGAGGCCCTATCGGTCAGTGATGTCAGAAAATAATGGGTGGGGGGGGGGGGGGCGGGGGGGGGGGGTATTGACGTCATCTGTCTGCTATGGATGGACATTCCTGGCGACACCTCCCCTCACCTCTACCGTTCCCATGGCAGCTCCCACTCCCTCTCGGGTCGTCCAATGTCGGCAGTTATTTGCTGAGAGAGAAGAGAGAGGGAGAGGCAAAGAGCAGCCTGTCCAGTTCTGAGAGTATGGTAGGAGAGAAATGAAGGTAATTGGTAGGAGAGAACTCGAGGTAATTGCGCTGCTATAAGAGCGATTAGTGCTGATCTCAGAGCTGTTACGTCCTCCTCATCGTCATTACTGCTGTAGAAATATCAACCAACACTGGGCCCCTACCATCCCCCAACACACACACACACACACACACACAGGCATGCAGACTACACACACACACATCATACACACACACACACACACACACACACACACACACACACACACACACACACACACACACACACACACACACACACACACAGGCATGCAGACTACACACACACACACACACACACACACACACACCCCACACAGGCATGCAGACTACACACACGTCACAAACACACACACACACAGGCATGCAGACTACACACACGTCACATGTACGCACACACACACACACACACACACACACACACTCTGCCTGCCATCCCCCCTCCTCCACCTATATAACCATACAAGGGCAACAAGCCCAGGGGCCACATTGATGTTTGAAACTGGCTTAATCAACGGGGAACTGCTATTGTTATTCTGGATAAATCGGTGGGGAATTGTTACATCATGAAAAAAATCTCTTCAGTTACAAACTTATACATACGAACTACAATTTACAGACACAGACAACGACTACATCTCCTCTGCCCAGACCCGCATGCTCACACCTCCATCCCTAGTACCTGGTCACACCTCCATCCCTAGTGTCTGGTCACACCTCCATCCCTAGTGTCTGGTCACACCTCCATCCCTAGTGTCTGGTCACACCTCCATCCCTAGTCACACCTCCATCCCTAGTGTCTGGTCACACCTCCATCCCTAGTGTCTGGTCACACCTCCATCCCTAGTCACACCTCCATCCCTAGTGTCTGGTCACACCTCCATCCCTAGTGTCTGGTCACACCTCCATCCCTAGTGTCTGGTCGCACCTCCATCCCTAGTGCCTGGTCACACCTCCATCCCTAGTCACACCTCCATCCCTAGTGTCTGGTCACACCTCCATCCCTAGTCACACCTCCATCCCTAGTGTCTGGTCACACCTCCATCCCTAGTACCTGGTCATACCTCCATCCCTAGTGTCTGGTCACACCTCCATCCCTAGTGTCTGATCACATCTCCATCCCTAGTGTCTGGTCACACCTCCATCCCTAGTGTCTGGTCACACCTCCATCCCTAGTGTCTGGTCACACCTCCATCCCTAGTGTCTGGTCACACCTCCATCCCTAGTGTCTGGTCACACCTCCATCCCTAGTGTCTGGTCACACCTCCATCCCTAGTGCCTGGTCACACCTCCATCCCTGGTGTCTGGTCACACCTCCATCCCTAGTGTCTGGTCACACCTCCATCCCTAGTGTCTGGTCACACCTCCATCCCTAGTACCTGGTCACACCTCCATCCCTAGTCCCTAGTCACACCTCCATCCCTAGTGTCTGGTCACACCTCCATCCCTAGTGTCTGGTCACACCTCCATCCCTAGTGGCTGGTCACACCTCCATCCCTAGTACCTGGTCATACCTCCATCCCTAGTGTCTGGTCACACCTCCATCCCTAGTGTCTGGTCACACCCCCATCCCTAGTGTCTGGTCACACCTCCATCCCTAGTCACACCTCCATCCCTAGTGTCTGGTCACACCTCCATCCCTAGTCACACCTCCATCCCTAGTGCCTGGTCACACCTCCATCCCTAGTGTCTGGTCACACCTCCATCCCTAGTGCCTTGTCACACCTCCATCCCTAGTGTCTGATCACATCTCCATCCCTAGTGTCTGGTCACACCTCCATCCCTAGTGCCTGGTCACACCTCCATCCCTAGTACCTGGTCACACCTCCATCCCTAGTCACACCTCCATCCCTAGTGTCTGGTCACACCTCCATCCCTAGTGTCTGGTCACACCTCCATCCCTAGTGTCTGGTCACACCTCCATCCCTAGTGCCTGGTCACACCTCCATCCCTAGTACCTGGTCACACCTCCATCCCTAGTGTCTGGTCACACCTCCATCCCTAGTGTCTGGTCACACCTCCATCCCTAGTGTCTGGTCACACCTCCATCCCTAGTGTCTGGTCACACCTCCATCCCTAGTGCCTGGTCACACCTCCATCCCTAGTGTCTGGTCACACCTCCATCCCTAGTCACACCTCCATCCCTAGTGTCTGGTCACACCTCCATCCCTAGTGTCTGGTCACACCCCCATCCCTAGTGTCTGGTCACACCTCCATCCCTAGTCACACCTCCATCCCTAGTGTCTGGTCACACCTCCATCCCTAGTCACACCTCCATCCCTAGTGCCTGGTCACACCTCCATCCCTAGTGTCTGGTCACACCTCCATCCCTAGTGCCTTGTCACACCTCCATCCCTAGTGTCTGATCACATCTCCATCCCTAGTGTCTGGTCACACCTCCATCCCTAGTGCCTGGTCACACCTCCATCCCTAGTACCTGGTCACACCTCCATCCCTAGTCACACCTCCATCCCTAGTGTCTGGTCACACCTCCATCCCTAGTGTCTGGTCACACCTCCATCCCTAGTGTCTGGTCACACCTCCATCCCTAGTGCCTGGTCACACCTCCATCCCTAGTACCTGGTCACACCTCCATCCCTAGTGTCTGGTCACACCTCCATCCCTAGTGTCTGGTCACACCTCCATCCCTAGTGTCTGGTCACACCTCCATCCCTAGTGTCTGGTCACACCTCCATCCCTAGTGCCTGGTCACACCTCCATCCCTAGTGTCTGGTCACACCTCCATCCCTAGTCACACCTCCATCCCTAGTGTCTGGTCACACCTCCATCCCTAGTCACACCTCCATCCCTAGTGTCTGGTCACACCTCCATCCCTAGTACCTGGTCATACCTCCATCCCTAGTGTCTGGTCACACCTCCATCCCTAGTGTCTGGTCACACCTCCATCCCTAGTGTCTGGTCACACCCCCATCCCTAGTGTCTGGTCACACCTCCATCCCTAGTCACACCTCCATCCCTAGTGTCTGGTCACACCTCCATCCCTAGTCACACCTCCATCCCTAGTGCCTGGTCACACCTCCATCCCTAGTGTCTGGTCACACCTCCAACCCTAGTGCCTGGTCACACCTCCATCCCTAGTGTCTGATCACACCTCCATCCCTAGTGTCTGGTCACACCTCCATCCCTAGTGCCTGGTCACACCTCCATCCCTAGTGTCTGGTCACACCTCCATCCCTAGTCACACCTCCATCCCTAGTGTCTGGTCACACCTCCATCCCTAGTCACACCTCCATCCCTAGTGTCTGGTCACACCTCCATCCCTAGTCACACCTCCATCCCTAGTGTCTGGTCACACCTCCATCCCTAGTACCTGGTCATACCTCCATCCCTAGTGTCTGGTCACACCTCCATCCCTAGTGTCTGGTCACACCTCCATCCCTAGTGTCTGGTCACACCCCCATCCCTAGTGTCTGGTCACACCTCCATCCCTAGTCACACCTCCATCCCTAGTGTCTGGTCACACCTCCATCCCTAGTCACACCTCCATCCCTAGTGCCTAGTCACACCTCCATCCCTAGTGCCTGGTCACACCTCCATCCCTAGTGTCTGGTCACACCTCCATCCCTAGTGCCTTGTCACACCTCCATCCCTAGTGTCTGATCACATCTCCATCCCTAGTGTCTGGTCACACCTCCATCCCTAGTGCCTGGTCACACCTCCATCCCTAGTACCTGGTCACACCTCCATCCCTAGTCACACCTCCATCCCTAGTGTCTGGTCACACCTCCATCCCTAGTGTCTGGTCACACCTCCATCCCTAGTGTCTGGTCACACCTCCATCCCTAGTGCCTGGTCACACCTCCATCCCTAGTACCTGGTCACACCTCCATCCCTAGTGTCTGGTCACACCTCCATCCCTAGTGTCTGGTCACACCTCCATCCCTAGTGTCTGGTCACACCTCCATCCCTAGTGTCTGGTCACACCTCCATCCCTAGTGCCTGGTCACACCTCCATCCCTAGTGTCTGGTCACACCTCCATCCCTAGTCACACCTCCATCCCTAGTGTCTGGTCACACCTCCATCCCTAGTCACACCTCCATCCCTAGTGTCTGGTCACACCTCCATCCCTAGTACCTGGTCATACCTCCATCCCTAGTGTCTGGTCACACCTCCATCCCTAGTGTCTGGTCACACCTCCATCCCTAGTGTCTGGTCACACCCCCATCCCTAGTGTCTGGTCACACCTCCATCCCTAGTCACACCTCCATCCCTAGTGTCTGGTCACACCTCCATCCCTAGTCACACCTCCATCCCTAGTGCCTGGTCACACCTCCATCCCTAGTGTCTGGTCACACCTCCAACCCTAGTGCCTGGTCACACCTCCATCCCTAGTGTCTGATCACATCTCCATCCCTAGTGTCTGGTCACACCTCCATCCCTAGTGCCTGGTCACACCTCCATCCCTAGTGTCTGGTCACACCTCCATCCCTAGTCACACCTCCATCCCTAGTGTCTGGTCACACCTCCATCCCTAGTGCCTGGTCACACCTCCATCCCTAGTCACACCTCCATCCCTAGTCACACCTCCATCCCTAGTGTCTGGTCACACCTCCATCCCTAGTGGCTGGTCACACCTCCATCCCTAGTACCTGGTCATACCTCCATCCCTAGTGTCTGGTCACACCTACATCCCTAGTGTCTGGTCACACCCCCATCCCTAGTGTCTGGTCACACCTCCATCCCTAGTCACACCTCCATCCCTAGTGTCTGGTCACACCTCCATCCCTAGTCACACCTCCATCCCTAGTGCCTGGTCACACCTCCATCCCTAGTGTCTGGTCACACCTCCATCCCTAGTGCCTGGTCACACCTCCATCCCTAGTGTCTGATCACATCTCCATCCCTAGTGTCTGGTCACACCTCCATCCCTAGTGCCTGGTCACACCTCCATCCCTAGTGTCTGGTCACACCTCCATCCCTAGTCACACCTCCATCCCTAGTGTCTGGTCACACCTCCATCCCTAGTGCCTGGTCACACCTCCATCCCTAGTCACACCTCCATCCCTAGTCACACCTCCATCCCTAGTGTCTGGTCACACCTCCATCCCTAGTGTCTGGTCACACCTCCATCCCTAGTCACACCTCCATCCCTAGTGTCTGGTCACACCTCCATCCCTAGTCACACCTCCATCCCTAGTGTCTGGTCACACCTCCATCCCTAGTGTCTGGTCACACCTCCATCCCTAGTCACACCTCCATCCCTAGTGTCTGGTCACACCTCCATCCCTAGTGTCTGGTCACACCTCCATCCCTAGTGTCTGGTCACACCTCCATCCCTAGTGTCTGGTCACACCTCCATCCCTAGTGTCTGGTCACACCTCCATCCCTAGTGTCTGGTCACACCTCCATCCCTAGTGCCTGGTCACACCTCCATCCCTGGTGTCTGGTCACACCTCCATCCCTAGTGTCTGGTCACACCTCCATCCCTAGTGTCTGGTCACACCTCCATCCCTAGTACCTGGTCACACCTCCATCCCTAGTCCCTAGTCACACCTCCATCCCTAGTGTCTGGTCACACCTCCATCCCTAGTGTCTGGTCACACCTCCATCCCTAGTGGCTGGTCACACCTCCATCCCTAGTACCTGGTCATACCTCCATCCCTAGTGTCTGGTCACACCTCCATCCCTAGTGTCTGGTCACACCCCCATCCCTAGTGTCTGGTCACACCTCCATCCCTAGTCACACCTCCATCCCTAGTGTCTGGTCACACCTCCATCCCTAGTCACACCTCCATCCCTAGTGCCTGGTCACACCTCCATCCCTAGTGTCTGGTCACACCTCCATCCCTAGTTCCTGGTCACACCTCCATCCCTAGTGTCTGATCACATCTCCATCCCTAGTGTCTGGTCACACCTCCATCCCTAGTGCCTGGTCACACCTCCATCCCTAGTGTCTGGTCACACCTCCATCCCTAGTCACACCTCCATCCCTAGTGTCTGGTCACACCTCCATCCCTAGTGCCTGGTCACACCTCCATCCCTAGTCACACCTCCATCCCTAGTCACACCTCCATCCCTAGTGTCTGGTCACACCTCCATCCCTAGTGTCTGGTCACACCTCCATCCCTAGTCACACCTCCATCCCTAGTGTCTGGTCACACCTCCATCCCTAGTCACACCTCCATCCCTAGTGTCTGGTCACACCTCCATCCCTAGTGTCTGGTCACACCTCCATCCCTAGTCACACCTCCATCCCTAGTGTCTGGTCACACCTCCATCCCTAGTGTCTGGTCACACCTCCATCCCTAGTGTCTGGTCACACCTCCATCCCTAGTGTCTGGTCACACCTCCATCCCTAGTGTCTGGTCACACCTCCATCCCTAGTGTCTGGTCACACCTCCATCCCTAGTGCCTGGTCACACCTCCATCCCTGGTGTCTGGTCACACCTCCATCCCTAGTGTCTGGTCACACCTCCATCCCTAGTGTCTGGTCACACCTCCATCCCTAGTACCTGGTCACACCTCCATCCCTAGTCCCTAGTCACACCTCCATCCCTAGTGTCTGGTCACACCTCCATCCCTAGTGTCTGGTCACACCTCCATCCCTAGTGCCTGGTCACACCTCCATCCCTAGTGCCTGGTCACACCTCCATCCCTAGTGTCTGGTCACACCTCCATCCCTAGTGCCTGGTCACACCTCCATCCCTAGTGTCTGGTCACACCTCCATCCCTAGTGTCTGGTCACACCTCCATCCCTAGTCACACCTCCATCCCTAGTGTCTGGTCACACCTCCATCCCTAGTCACACCTCCATCCCTAGTGTCTGGTCACACCTCCATCCCTAGTGTCTAGTCACACCTCCATCCCTAGTGTCTGGTCACACCTCCATCCCTAGTCACACCTACATCCCTAGTGTCTGGTCACACCTCCATCCCTAGTGTCTGGTCACACCTCCATCCCTAGTCACACCTCCATCCCTAGTGTCTGGTCACACCTCCATCCCTAGTCACACCTCCATCCCTAGTGTCTAGTCACACCTCCATCCCTAGTGTCTGGTCACACCTCCATCCCTAGTCACACCTCCATCCCTAGTGTCTGGTCACACCTCCATCCCTAGTGTCTGGTCACACCTCCATCCCTAGTCACACCTCCATCCCTAGTGTCTGGTCACACCTCCATCCCTAGTCACACCTCCATCCCTAGTGTCTGGTCACACCTCCATCCCTAGTCACACCTCCATCCCTAGTGTCTGGTCACACCTCCATCCCTAGTGTCTGGTCACACCTCCATCCCTAGTCACACCTCCATCCCTAGTGTCTGGTCACACCTCCATCCCTAGTCACACCTCCATCCCTGGTGTCTGGTCACACCTCCATCCCTAGTGTCTGGTCACACCTCCATCCCTAGTGTCTGGTCACACCTCCATCCCTAGTACCTGGTCACACCTCCATCCCTAGTCCCTAGTCACACCTCCATCCCTAGTGTCTGGTCACACCTCCATCCCTAGTGTCTGGTCACACCTCCATCCCTAGTGCCTGGTCACACCTCCATCCCTAGTGCCTGGTCACACCTCCATCCCTAGTGTCTGGTCACACCTCCATCCCTAGTGCCTGGTCACACCTCCATCCCTAGTGTCTGGTCACACCTCCATCCCTAGTGTCTGGTCACACCTCCATCCCTAGTGTCTGGTCACACCTCCATCCCTAGTCACACCTCCATCCCTAGTGTCTGGTCACACCTCCATCCCTAGTGTCTAGTCACACCTCCATCCCTAGTGTCTGGTCACACCTCCATCCCTAGTCACACCTACATCCCTAGTGTCTGGTCACACCTCCATCCCTAGTGTCTGGTCACACCTCCATCCCTAGTCACACCTCCATCCCTAGTGTCTGGTCACACCTCCATCCCTAGTCACACCTCCATCCCTAGTGTCTAGTCACACCTCCATCCCTAGTGTCTGGTCACACCTCCATCCCTAGTCACACCTCCATCCCTAGTGTCTGGTCACACCTCCATCCCTAGTGTCTGGTCACACCTCCATCCCTAGTCACACCTCCATCCCTAGTGTCTGGTCACACCTCCATCCCTAGTCACACCTCCATCCCTAGTGTCTGGTCACACCTCCATCCCTAGTGTCTGGTCACACTAAGTCTAAATATTCTTGTTACATTGCACAACCTTCAATGTTATGTCATAATTACGTAAAATTCTGCCAAATTAGTTTGCAATGGGCCAGGCAGCCCAAACTGTTGCATATACCCTGACTCTGTGTGCAATGAACGCAAGAGAAGTGACACAATTTCACCTGGTTAATATTGCCTGCTACACTGGATTAGTGGTTATAACTAGAGATAATGATTGATTGTTTTTTATAAGATAAAATGAAATGCTAGCTAGCAATTTACCTTGGCTTCTACTGCATTCGCGTAACAGGCAGGCTCCTCGTGGAGTGCAATGGTTAGAGCGTTGGACTAGTTAACTGTACGGTTGCAAGATTGGATCCCCTGAGCTGACAAGGTGAAAATCTGTCGTTCTGCCCCTGAACAAGGCAATTAACCCACTGTTCCTAGGCCGTCATTGAAAATAAGAACGTGTTCTTAACTGACTTGCCTAGTTAAATAAAGGTCTAAAAAATTTTTTTTTTTACATTTAAATCAGAAATCGGCACCCAAAAATACAGATTTCCGATTCTTATGAAAACTTGAAATCGGCCCATGTAGCCCCCATGACAGACAATAAATTAAGATAGTAACGGAAAAATGAAAGAGCTGTTAAAGGTACTGTGAAAATACATGTCCCATTAAACAGAAACCTATGACTGTTGTTTTAAACAGTAAGTATTTGGTTATAAGTCTATCGCTGACTTCACTTTATTCATTTCCATGGAAATTGACAATAAAAGTATCCTATAATACTGTATTGTAGTTCCTATTTGTCCATTTGCCTGTTGTGTTAGCAGAGTGACAGCAGGATGTGATGTTGATAGTTTCTTCTTCTCTCTCTTCTTCCTCTCTGTCTCTCTCTCCCTTTCTCCTTTACACCTCTCTCTCTCTCTCTCTCTCTCTCTCTTCTCTTTCTTATTCCTCTCTGTCTCTGTCTCCCTTTCTCCTTTACACCTCTCTCTCTTCTCTCTCTCTTATTCCTCTCTCTCTCTCTTTCCCTTTCTCATTTACACCTCTCTCTTCTCTCTCTTATTCCTCTCTCTCTCTCTTTCCCTTTCTCATTTACACCTCTCTCTCTTCTCTCTCTTATTCCTCTCTCTCTCTTTCCCTTTCTCATTTACACCTCTCTCTCTTCTCTCTCTTATTCCTCTCTGTCTCTCTTTCCCTTTCTCATTTACACCTCTCTCTCTTCTCTCTCTTATTCCTCTCTCTCTCTCTTTCCCTTTCTCATTTACACCTCTCTCTCTTCTCTCTCTTATTCCTCTCTCTCTCTTTCCCTTTCTCATTTACACCTCTCTCTCTTCTCTCTCTTATTCCTCTCTGTCTCTCTTTCCCTTTCTCATTTACACCTCTCTCTCTTCTCTCTCTTATTCCTCTCTCTCTCTCTTTCCCTTTCTCATTTACACCTCTCTCTCTTCTCTCTCTTATTCCTCTCTCTCTCTTTCCCTTTCTCATTTACACCTCTCTCTCTTCTCTCTCTTATTCCTCTCTGTCTCTCTTTCCCTTTCTCCTTTACACCTCTCTCTTCTCTCTTCTTCCTCTGTTTCTTCCTCCTTTACTCCCTCTTTCTCTCTGTCTCTCTCTCTCTCTCCCTCCTTTACATCTCTCTCTCTCTCTCTCTTCCCCAGTGCGTCCACTACAGACCTGTCGGGCTACGACCCAGGTTACCTGAGGAAGAGTCCAGACCAGTACAGTTCTAGAGGAAGTATGGAGAGCCTTGGGGAGCACCACGGCCACCCAGCCTACAGGTGCTGCTCTTTAACATGGGCTTTTTCTATGACCTTTTTGTTATGCCTTATTGATCCTTGTCTTTGTAATCATCATTTCCAGAGAGGACCACAATGGAAATAAGCCTCCAGGTTGATCAATGGTTTTTACCCTACATAATATGTAATGCTGTCTCCAGCTGGAGCAGCCTACTACTGCTAATTAGCTAATCAATTCAATCAATCCAGTAAGGATAAATAAAGTAGTTCTGTACTCTCCAGCTCTTCCTGCCACCAGCTGTCTGCCTCCAAGTCCTCCAACAGCATGGACCACCTTCACAGCAAGAGAGACTCAGCCTACTCCTCCTTCTCCACCAGCTCTAGTATCCCAGAGTACCTTGCGGCCGCTCCGACCTTTGGTAAAGAGAGATCGTACTCCATGGAGACGGTTCCGCAGAGGGGCGGGATTAGTGGAGGGGGCGGGGCCGGGGCGGAGGGAATGCAGCAAGCTGACATCCGATATGTCCGTACGGTCTACGACCCCCAGCAGGGCGGTGCTCAGGAGCACGAGGTTAGCTCCGCCTCTGCTGCGTTGCTACGCAGCCACGAGACTGGCAGGGCGGGGTCTTGTAGTGTGGGCGGGGCCGCCTGTTACCGCGCCACCAGTAGCAGTAGTAACAGTAGTGGAGGAAGCAGCGGTGGTGGTAACCATGGTAATAACCCCAACCGTCACAGTGTTGGGCCCATTTGGGGTCAGAGCGCCAGCCGCAGTTCCTACGAGAGCCTGAAGGGGGCGCCGGCTCCTCCCATGCGGAGCGACAGCTACGCGGCTATCAGGAACCATGAGAGACCAAACTCGTGGTCCAGCCTGGATCAGGCTCGCTCCCTCAGGGCTCTCCACAAGGGGTCCACCTCCTCCTGGTACCACTCCTCTGGCTCTGTGGCCTCCGGCTCGGGGAAGGGCTCCTACGGGGCCGAGGGCCAGCTCCACACCGTCATAGAGAAGAGTCCTGAGAGCAGGTATTAAGCCCGTTCTATTGTATCTATTAGCAAACCCATGGACATCATGAGTTGTGTTTGTTTCACCAGTCATCAGTGTCTCTGTTTCTCTAATGTAGTCATGTGTATGTTGTTGTTGTTGTTGTTGTTGTTGTTGTTACAAAACATGTCTTATTCTTCTTCTAGCCCCACCACCAAGCCCAAACAGGGCGTGGGTCAGGGCTACCCGCCGCCCCCCGAGCCCCAGCAAACATCCACCCAGTCTGGCTGCCTCATGCTGCCCCAGGGCATCTACCCAGTACCCCCACCGGAGCCCCACTATGCCCAGATGCCCACCAGCAGCCCCAACCCCAGCAGCATGTACCCAGCCCTGGCCAGGGAGAGCAGTCTGAGCAGACAGAGAGAGCTCCAGGGGTTAAGGCTGGGGGTCAGTGTGGATACAGGGATGGCGGTAGTGGTGGAGAATGGATACCAAAGCAACCCCTCTATATCCTCCTATGTCACTTCCTCTGGCCAGCCTCAGCATCCTGACTTTGCTCATCCAACCCAACCCGCAGACAGAGTGGGGGGAAAGTCAGGGTACGAGGAGACCCAAACTAAACTGGGTCTCTACAGGTCTCATCTGAAGGGAGAGGGACAGACCGTATCCCAAAGGCAGAGCCAGAGGAGCCAAGGACAGGGACAGGGTCAAAGCCAGGGTCAGGATCAGGGACAGGGTCAGAGCCAGGATCAGAGCCAGGGACAGGGTCAGAGCCAAGGCCAGGGACAGGGTCAGAGCCAGGGACAGAGCCAAGGCCAGGGTCAGGATCAGAGCCAGGGTCAGAGCCAAGGCCAGGGACAGGGTCAGAGCCAGGGACAGAGCCAAGGCCAGGGTCAGGATCAGAGCCAGGGACAGGGTCAGAGCCAAGGCCAGGGACAGGGACAGGGTCAGAACCAGGGTCAAGGACAGGGTCAGAGCCAGGGACAGGGTCAGATCCAGGGCCAGGGACAGGGTCAGAGCCAAAGTCAGGGTCAGAGCCAGGGTCAGGGTCAGAGCCAAGGCCAGGGACTGGGTCAGAGTCAAGGCCAGGGTCAGGCGTCCAGACCCTCCTCAGTCCAGTCTATAGGCCAGTCTATAGGCCAGTCTATAGGCCAGGAGAGAAGGGACCCATACACGCCAGTCCAACCGCGGGGAGAGAGGCTACCCAGGTACTCCCAGGGCTCAGAGAGCTGCCCTGAGCACCACCGACAGGGCCAGGTCAGGGAGGAAGGGCAGGTCAGACGCACAGAGCCCAGGCCCCACGCTACTCACCCTGTGGCAGGCACCACCATGCCCAGTAAGATCGCACAGGGACATGTTCCCCAGGGGAGCAACAACAGTAGTACCCCAGCACAGGTGTCTGACCAGCGGGTAGAGCAGAGGACCCAGGGGCCTGACCAACAGGTAGAGCAGAGGGCCCAGGGGCCTGACCAACAGGTAGAGCAGAGGGCCCAGGGGCCTGACCAGCAGGTGGAGCAGAGGGCCCAGGGGCCTGACCAGTGGGTAGAGCAGAGGGCCCAGGGGCCAGATCAGCGGGTAGAGCAGAGGGCCCAGGGGCCAGACCTTCAGGTCAATGACCATAGATCCAGGTCCCCCCTCTGGTACTACAACGATCCAATTCCGCCCCAACCGCAGAGGGACCAGAGGGGACCAGAGCACACCCTGACCCAGCTGCAGAACGTCCTAGCAGATGTCCAGCGTTGTGACAGTCCAGAGAGCTCCGCCAACAGCCAGAGTAGCCACCAGAGGAGCCTCTCTGTTCTGGAGAAAGTGAACCGCTTCGAGGGCCGCGAGCAGAGCCATGGGCAGGGGAAGCAGAGGAGTAAAAGCACCAGCGCTAACCACACCAACCCGAGGCCCTCCTCCTCCCGTCCAACCCAGCCCCATTCTCAGCCCCAGTCTCAGCCCCAGTCTCAGCCCCAGTCTCAGCCCCAGCACCATGAGAGGGCTGGTATGGATGACCTGCGTAACACGCTGGAGAGAACTAGCAGCCCCAGCAGCACCTGCAGAACACTGAGCTCCTCCTCTAGCTCACATCATTGGAAAACAACGGTGGCCCACGAGGGTCATCATTACGCAGAGCAGCAGAGGCCAGGGAGTTGTGACCAGACCCAGCCTCAGAGCTCCAGGTACCCCCATCACCACCACCCTAATCCCCAGGACCCTCACCCTGGCTCGGCCCTGCAGAGGAGCAGGAGCACCTTCCAACTGGGGAGCCAGGAGGGCCACGACAGAGACAGGTAATCATCGTTCAATATTGTATATACAAAGTGTACAAATCATAAGGAACACCTTCCGAATATTGTGTTGCACCTCCCCTTTTGCCCTCAGAACAGCGGCAGGGTAGCCTAGTGGTTAGAGTGTAGAGGTGGCAGGTAGCCTAGTGGTTAGAGTGTAGAGGTGGCAGGTAGCCTAGTGGTTAGAGTGTAGAGGCGGCAGGGTAGCCTAGTGGTTAGAGTGTAGAGGCGGCAGGGTAGCCTAGTGGTTAGAGTGTAGAGGCGGCAGGGTAGCCTAGTGGTTAGAGCGTAGAGGCGGCAGGGTAGCCTAGTGGTTAGAGCGTAGAGGCGGCAGGGTAGCCTAGTGGTTAGAGCGTAGAGGCGGCAGGGTAGCCTAGTGGTTAGAGCGTAGAGGCGGCAGGGTAGCCTAGTGGTTAGAGCGTAGAGGCGGCAGGGTAGCCTAGTGGTTAGAGCGTAGAGGCGGCAGGGTAGCCTAGTGGTTAGAGCGTAGAGGCGGCAGGGTAGCCTAGTGGTTAGAGCGTAGAGGCGGCAGGGTAGCCTAGTGGTTAGAGCGTAGAGGCGGCAGGGTAGCCTAGTGGTTAGAGCGTGGAGGTGGCAGGGTAGCCTAGTGGTTAGAGCGTAGAGGCGGCAGGGTAGCCTAGTGGTTAGAGTGTAGAGATGGCAGGTAGCCTAGTGGTTAGAGTGTAGAGGCGGCAGGGTAGCCTAGTGGTTAGAGCGTAGAGGCGGCAGGGTAGCCTAGTGGTTAGAGTGTAGAGGCGGCAGGGTAGCCTAGTGGTTAGAGCGTAGAGGCGGCAGGGTAGCCTAGTGGTTAGAGTGTAGAGGCGGCAGGGTAGCCTAGTGGTTAGAGCGTTGGAATAGTAACCAGAAGGTTGCAAGTTCAAACCCCCGAGCTGACAAGGTAGAAATCTGTTGCTCTGTCCCTGAACAGGCAGTTAACCCACTGTTCCTAGGCCGTCATTGAAAATAAGAATTTGTTCTTAACTGATGCGCCTGGCACCTACTACCATACCCCGTTCAAAGGCACTTCAATATTTTGTCTTGTTCATTCACCCTCTGTACACACACACAATCTATGTCTCAATTGTCTCCAGGCTTAACATGTTGTCTTTAACATGTCTCCTGCCCTTCATCTACACTGATTGAAGTGGATTTAACAAGTGACATCAATAAGGGATCAGTTTTCACCTGGATTCACCTGGTCAGTCTATGTCATGGAAAGAGCAGGTGTTCCTAATGTTTTGTACACTCAGTTTATGTTGGTGTATAGTGTATAGATTGTGTAAATGATGTGTATATTACATTGTCTATATTCTGTCTGTATATTCTGTTTATTGTTGTCACCACCATTTCACCAGGTCAAAGGTTAATGTACTTGGTGAATAAAAGGCATTCTCATTGTGATTTTGACAGGGATGGGGACAGAGAGTTCCATTGGAGGGATGACCTGCAGGACCTACTGGGGACCATCCAGGACACGTCCTTTAACCGGGCCTACAGGAACAGTATCAAGGACGCCCAGTCCAAGGTGCTCAGATCCACCTCCTTCAGATGCAGGGATCTGGGAATCAGCGTCAGCGGGAGTGTCAACAACCACTCCCCTCCCATCCCCGCCAAGCACTTATCTCTGGAGAGGAGGGGACCTAAGACCAGCCCCAAACCCTCCATTGTCTCCACTACTGTCCAAGCCTCCACCCGAGCCCTTGCCCTAGCTACCTCCACTCACACCCCCAAAGAAAGGCTTACGGTCACTGTCCCAGACCCAGACCCAATCCCAGCCCCAGCCACCTTTCACTCGCCTCACACCCCTAAAGAAAGGCTTACGGTCACTGTCCCAGACCCAATCCCAGCCCCATCCACCTTTCCCTCGCCTCACACCCCCAAAGAGAGGCACGTTGTCACCCCAGAGCCCGATAGGTTCGGTCCCCCAGAGCTCCTCAGCGTCCTGGCCATGGGCCCACCAGTCCCGGCCCGTATCGGTGGGCGTAAGCGACTCACCATGGAGAAGAAGAAGAGGTCCTACTCCGAGCCTGAGAACATGCATGAAGTGAGTCAAAGTATTCAAGATCCTATCTCCTGCTGTTTTGCCCTTAATCAAGGCACTTGAAGGTAGACTCAGTGAGATGGCGTTGCAGCGAACAGCACCGCAGATATTGAGATGAGTGAGCTGCAAGACTTACTGCTCTGCATTCAGTGATGCTGCACTGTGGCTGACCCTGTACTTCCTAAACCCTTACTGCTCTCCATTCAGGGATGCTGCACTGTGGCTGACCCTGTACTTCCTAAACCCTTACTGCGCTCCATTCAGGGATGCTGCACTGTGGCTGACCCTGTACTTCTAAAACCTTACTGCTCTCCGTTCAGGGATGCTGCACTGTGGCTGACCCTGTACTTCTAAAACCTTACTGCTCTCCGTTCAGGGATGCTGCACTGTGGCTGACCCTGTACTTCTAAAACCTTACTGCTCTCTGTTCAGGGATGCTGCACTGTGGCTGACCCTGTACTTCCTAAACCCTTACTGCTCTCCGTTCAGGAATGCTGCACTGTGGCTGACCCTGTACTTCCTAAACCCTTACTGCTCTCCGTTCAGGGATGCTGCACTGTGTCTGACCCTGTACTTCCTAAACCCTTACTGCTCTCCGTTCAGGAATGCTGCACTGTGGCTGATCCTGTACTTCCTAAACCCTTACTGCTCTCCGTTCAGGAATGCTGCACTGTGGCTGACCCTGTACTTCCTAAACCCTTACTGCTCTCCATTCAGGGATGCTGCACGGTGGCTGACCCTGTACTTCCTAAACCCTTACTGCTCTCCATTCAGGGATGCTGCACCGTGGCTGACCCTGTACTTCCTAAACCCTTACTGCGCTCCATTCAGGGATGCTGCACCGTGGCTGACCCTGTACTTCCTAAACCCTTACTTCGCTCCATTCAGGGATGCTGCACTGTGGCTGACCCTGTACTTCCTAAACCCTTACTGCGCTCCATTCAGGGATGCTGCACCGTGGCTGACCCTGTACTTCCTAAACCCTTACTGCGCTCCATTCAGGGATGCTGCACTGTGGCTGACCCTGTACTTCCTAAACCCTTACTGCTCTCCATTCAGAGATGCTGCACTGTGGCTGACCCTGTACTTCTAAAACCTTACTGCTCTCCGTTCAGGGATGCTGCACTGTGGCTGACCCTGTACTTCTAAAACCTTACTGCTCTCCGTTCAGGGATGCTGCACTGTGGCTGACCCTGTACTTCTAAAACCTTACTGCTCTCCGTTCAGGGATGCTGCACTGTGGCTGACCCTGTACTTCCTAAACCCTTACTGCTCTCCGTTCAGGAATGCTGCACTGTGGCTGACCCTGTACTTCCTAAACCCTTACTGCTCTCCGTTCAGGGATGCTGCACCATGGCTGACTCTGTACTTCCTAAACCCCTACTGCTCTTCGTTCAGGAATGCTGCACTGTGGCTGACCCTGTACTTCTAAAACCTTACTGCTCTCTGTTCAGGGATGCTGCACTGTGGCTGACCCTGTACTTCTAAAACCTTACCGCTCTCCGTTCAGGAATGCTGCACTGTGGCTGACCCTGTACTTCCTAAACCCTTACTGCTCTCCGTTCAGGGATGCTGCACTGTGGCTGACCCTGTACTTCTAAAACCTTACTGCTCTCCGTTCAGGGATGCTGCACTGTGGCTGACCCTGTACTTCTAAAACCTTACTGCTCTCTGTTCAGGGATGCTGCACTGTGGCTGACCCTGTATCAAATCATCAAATCAAATTTATTTATATAGCCCTTCGTACATCAGCTGATATCTCAAAGTGCTGTACAGAAACCCAGCCTAAAACCCCAAACAGCAAGCAATGCAGGTGTAGAAGCACGGTGGCTAGGAAAAACTCCCTAGAAAGGCCAAAACCTAGGAAGAAACCTAGAGAGGAACCAGGCTATGTGGGGTGGCCAGTCCTCTTCTGGCTGTGCCGGGTGGAGATTATAACAAAACATGGTCAAGATGTTCAAATGTTCATAAATGACCAGCATGGTCGAATTATAATAAGGCAGAATAGTTGAACTGCTCTCCGTTCAGGAATGCTGCACTGTGGCTGACCCTGTACTTCCTAAACCCTTACTGCTCTCCGTTCAGGGATGCTGCACCATGGCTGACTCTGTACTTCCTAAACCCCTACTGCTCTTCGTTCAGGAATGCTGCACTGTGGCTGACCCTGTACTTCTAAAACCTTACTGCTCTCCGTTCAGGGATGCTGCACCATGGCTGACTCTGTACTTCCTAAACCCCTACTGCTCTTCGTTCAGGAATGCTGCACTGTGGCTGACCCTGTACTTCTAAAACCTTACTGCTCTCCGTTCAGGGATGCTGCACTGTGGCTGACCCTGTACTTCTAAAACCTTACCGCTCTCCGTTCAGGAATGCTGCACTGTGGCTGACCCTGTACTTCCTAAACCCTTACTGCTCTCCATTCAGGGATGCTGCACTGTGGCTGACCCTGTACTTCTAAAACCTTACTCAAATAAAATAACATTTTATTTGTCACATGGGCCAAATACGACAGGTGTAGTAGACCTTACAGTGAAATGTTTAATTACAAGCCCTTAACCAACAGGTGTAGTAGACCTTACAGTGAAATGTTTACTTACAAGCCCTTAACCAACAGGTGTAGTAGACCTTACAGTGAAATGTTTACTTACAAGCACTTAACCAACAATGCAGTTCAAGAAATATAGTTGAAAAAATATTTACTAAATGAACTAAAGTACTTTTTTTTCTTTTTTTTTAAAGTAACACAATAAAATAACAATAACAAGGGTATATAGAGGGGATACTGGTACCGAGTTAGTGTGCAGGGGTACAGGTTAGTCGAGGTAATATGTATATTTAGTTAGGTGAAGTGAAGTGAAGTGACTATGCATAGATAATAAACAGCGAGTAGCAGCAGTGTAAAAACAAAGGGGGGGGGCTCTTGGCCCTTGGCTGTCCGGTGCCGTGCGGTAGCAGAGAGAACAGTCTATGACTTGGATGACTGGAGTCTTTCACATTTTTTTAGGGCCTTCCTCTAACACTGCCTAGTATATAGGTCCTGGATGGCAGGAAGCTTGGCCCCAGTGATGTACTGGGCTGTACGCATTACCCTCAAGTAGCGCCTTACGGTCGGAGGCCGAGCAGTTGCCATACCAGGCGGTGATGCAACCGGTCAATGTTGGAGCTGTAGAACTTTTTGAGGATCTGGGGACCCATGCCAAATCTTTTTAGTCTCCTTTCCTTTCTTGGTGTGTTTGGAACATGATAGTTGGTTGGTGATGTGGACACAAACTCTCGAACCGCTCCACCGTCAATGTGAATGGGGGAGTGTTCGGCCCTTCTTTTCCTGTAGTCCATGATCAGCTCCTTTGTCTTGATCACGTTGAGGCAGAGGTTGTTGTCCTGGCACCACACTGCCAGGTCTCTGACTTCCTCCATATAGATTGTCTCATCATTGTCGGTGATCAGGCCTACCACCGTTGTGTTTTCGGCAAACGTAATGATGGTGTTGGAGTTGTGCTTGGCCACTCAGTTTTGGGTGAACAGGAAGTACAGGAGGGGACTAAGCACGCACCCCTGAGGGGTCCCCGTGTTGAGGATCAGCGTGGCAGATGTGTTGTTGCCTACCCTTACCACCTGGGGGCGGCCCGTCTGGAAGTCCAGCATCCAGTTGCAGAGGGAGGTGTTTAGTCCAAGGGTCCATAGCTTAGTGATGAGCTTTGTGGGCACTATGGTGTTGAACGCTGAGCTGTAGTCAATGAACAGCATTCTGACATAGGTGTTCCTTTTGTCCAGGTGGGAAAGGGCAGTGTGGAGTGTGATTGAGATTGCCTCTTCTGTGAATCTGTTGGGGCGGTATGCGAATTGGAGTGGGTCTAGGGTTTCCGGGATGATGGTGTTGATGTGAGCCATGTCCAGCATTTCAAAGCATTTCATGGCTACAGATGTAAGTGCTACGGGTTGGTAGTCATTTAGGCAGGTTACTTTCGCTTTCTTGGGCACAGGGACTATGGGGGTCTTCTTGAAACATGTAGCTATTACAGACTCGGTCAGGGAGAGGTTGAAAATGTCAGTGAAGACACTTGCCAGTTGGTCCACGCATGCTCGGAGTACATGCCCTGGTAATCCGTCTGGCCCCGTGGCCTTGTGAATGTTGATCTGTTTAAAGGCTACGGAGAGGGTGATCACAGTCGTCCGGAACAGCTGGTGCTCTCATGCATGCTTCAGTGTTGCTTCCCTCGAAGTGAGCATAAAAGGCATTTAGCCCATCTGGTAGGCTCTACATTCAGAGCGCTACACTGCGACTTGGTGTGTGTGTGTCTCAGGGGGTTGGGTTAGAAAGCAAGAGACACATTTCTGTTTTCTGGAAAATAAAGGTTTCTTGTTCTTCTTCTTCTAGGTGGGGTTGGAGTCTGACCCAAGGAGGACTAGCCAGCACCAGCTGTTCCTTTTACCAGGTACAGAGACCAGTGTGGCGGACCGCAGGAGGATGTTTGAGATGGCCGCCAGTCGCAGCCTGAGCTCCAGCTCCCAAGCTCCCCAGCGCCTCCAGGGCTCCCAGGCTCCCCAGGGCCTCCAGGGCTCCCAGGCTAGTCTAGCCGTGTCCCGGCCAGAGCTCCGGCAGCTGCAGCAGGACGCCCTGGCCGACTACATGGAGAGGAAGAGAAGCTGGAGGACAGACAGGGATAGGGACAGGTCAGAGGGAGGGCGCGCCCACCGTGACCGCCCTCACAGCGCCTACCTGCAGCCCTTTACAGACACCCGGAGTGTTTCCTCAACCTCCACCACCAGCCTAGCCTCTCTTCAGGAGCCTCTTGGCCAAGACAGCAGTCTCTCTGGTGGGGGAAGGCTCTGCTCCACCCTGCCTCCTGGCCTCCAGGGCTTCTATCCAGGCAGGGTCACTGCACCACGCATCCAGGCCCCAGCCTCAATCTCCACCACCCACCCAGACACCTCGGGATTCCACAGTCTACTGGAGGGAGAGCTGCCCAGATCCGGCCTTGGTAGAGAAGAACCAGCCCAGGACCTTGAGGCTCTCCGGAGCCAGGAGTTTTTCCTGCGAGGCGATGGAGCCTTTGAGAGGGCAGTTCCAGCCCGGAACTCTGGCAAGTCAGCCTCTGCGGAGGACCTGCTGGAGCGCTCTGAGAGGCCTGCACCCCAGCACTTCAGATCACGCTCCTCGCCCTCTGGCGAGAGGCTAAATCAGGTAGAGTACAATACACTCTCTGGTTTTACACTTTGTAGACTTCTTTACTAAACTAATCAAAACAAAGACACAACACCATTTATTTTGATACAAATGTGTGTGGATTTAGCTTCAGTTGTAAGTCTTAGGTTAGCTCATCTTCAGCTGTAAGTCTTATGTTAGCTGTAGCTTCAGCTGTAAGTCTTATGTTAGCTGTAGCTTCAGCTGTAAGTCTTATGTTAGTTCATCATCAGCTGTAAGTCTTATGTTAGCTGTAGCTTCAGCTGTAAGTCTTAGGTTAGTTCATCATCAGCTGTAAGTCTTAGGTTAGCTGTAGCTTCAGCTGTAAGTCTTAGGTTAGCTGTAGCTTCAGCTGTAAGTCTTATGTTAGCTCATGTTCAGCTGTAAGTCTTAGGTTAGCTCATCAGCTGTAAGTCTTAGGTTAGCTCATCAGCTGTAAGTCTTAGGTTAGCTCATCTTCAGCTGTAAGTCTTAGGTTAGCTCATGTTCAGCTGTAAGTCTTAGGTTAGCTCATCAGCTGTAAGTCTTAGGTTAGGTCATCAGCTGTAAGTCTTAGGTTAGCTGTAGCTTCAGCTGCAAGTCTTAGATTAGCTGTAGCTTCAGTTGTAAGTCTTAGGTTAGTTCATCATCAGCTGTAAGTCTTAGATTAGCTCATCATCAGCTGTAAGTCTTAGGTTAGCTCATCATCAGCTGTAAGTCTTAGGTTAGCTCATCACCTGTAAGTCTTAGGTTAGCGCATCAGCTGTAAGTCTTAGGTTAGCTCATCAGCTGTAAGTCTTAGGTTAGCTCATCAGCTGTAAGTTTTAGGTTAGCTCATCAGCTGTAAGTCTTAGGTTAGTGGTTGGTGTCTGAGCTGGGTTTGGTGTCTGAGCTGGGTTTGGTGTCTGAGCTGGAGTTGGTGTCTGAACTGTGTTTGGTGTCTGAGCTGGGGTTGGTGTCTGAGCTGGGGTTGGTGTCTGAGCTGGGGTTGGTGTCTGAGCTGGGGTTGGTATCTTGCCTGGGGTTGGTGTCTGTGCTGGGTTTGGTGTCTGAGCTGGCCTAACCTTGAGCAGGCACATAAACCCAGGGCTGGATGATGAGTGTCCCAGGGGCAGGAGAGGTCATAGAGGTCAGGAGAGGTCACACAGCTGGCTTCTAAACCCCAGCTCTGCCGCCTACTGACAGGGCCGTGACTACAGCTGGCACATAAACCAACCTAGAAAGCTAGCAGTTAAAACATACTGTCTACGCTAGGCTGAGGATTCCGCTGCGAATTCAGTTTCTGTGGGATGTTAAACAAGGATGTTGTTTATCACCATATGGATTTCTTATGCCCTCTACCGTACATAACCCTAACCCTGATGGGTAACAGGGCGGGTCTATATAGTGACCTAACCCTGAGGGGTGACAGGGAGGGTCTATTTAGTGACCTAACCCTGAGGGGTGACAGGGAGGGTCTATTTAGTGACCTAACCCTGAGGGGTGACAGGGCAGGTCTATATAATGACCTAACCCTGAGGGGTGACAGGGAGGGTCTATATAGTGACCTAACCCTGAGGGGTGACAGGGAGGGTCTATTTAGTGACCTAACCCTGAGGGGTGACAGGGCGGGTCTATATAGTGACCTAACCCTGAGGGGTGACAGGGAGGGTCTATATAGTGACCTAACCCTGAGGGGTGACAGGGAGGGTCTATTTAGTGACCTAACCCTGAGGGGTGACAGGGAGGGTCTATATGGTGACCTAACCCTGAGGGGTGACAGGGCGGGTCTATATGGTGACCTAACCCTGAGGGGTGACAGGGCGGGTCTATATGGTGACCTAACCCTGAGGGGTGACAGGGAGGGTCTATATGGTGACCTAACCCTGAGGGGTGACAGGGCGGGTCTATATGGTGACCTAACCCTGAGGGGTGACAGGGAGGGTCTATATGGTGACCTAACCCTGAGGGGTGACAGGGCGGGTCTATATGGTGACCTAACCCTGAGGGGTGACAGGGAGGGTCTATATGGTGACCTAACCCTGAGGGGTGACAGGGAGGGTCTATATAGTGACCTAACCCTGAGGGGTGACAGGGAGGGTCTATATGGTGACCTAACCCTGAGGGGTGACAGGGAGGGTCTATATAGTGACCTAACCCTGAGGGGTGACAGGAAGGGTCTATATAGTGACCTAACCCTGAGGGGTGACAGGGACCCCATAGAGATAAATAGTTAAATAAGTTTATCTCTATGGTGCCCCTCGCCCTGGCCTGGCCAGCAGCTCCACAGACAGGAAATACCCAAGATCCTTGACTTCCTGTGTGGTGCCACTGGGCCATGGCTAGCAGAACACTGACCGATCACAGACTGATAAGACAGACAAACAAACACACGCAGACACATTAACACTCACACATACACACTGCAGTGGGCCAAGGAGGAGCAAGCTACAGACAATTATGATTGTCTTTAGAAGCTCCATTCGGGCCACAGCAGCTGATAGGTCAGTTAGGTCTCTCTCTCCCACTGCTGGGTCCTGAGGATGGATGGATATTAAAAAGTCCTTTATCTCCCAGAGCGATTACAGCCAGCATAAACACACACTGCTTTTCACATAACCACTGTCTCTCACTCTGTGGGTGTGAATTGAACTGCTTTATCATGGGGTAGAAATGAAAGAGATTTGTAACATTTTCCTCTCTTTTGCCACTACCATAATATTTGTTGAAAACAGAAAGACAGCTGAAGCAAACACACACAGCCTATAGGACAGAGTTCCCCAAATGGCGGCCCGCAGGCCTAATTTGGCCCGCGGGTGGTTTTGTTTGGCCCCCCCAAGTTATCTGAGCAAAAAATAATAATTATGTTGAATGTAAAAGACTAAAAACACGAAGGAAATCAGCTCCAAGTGATTTTAATTCAGTAAATCAGCTCCAAGTGACTTTAATTCAGTAAATCAGCTCCAAGTGATTTTAATTCAGTAAATCAGCTCCAAGTGATTTTAATTCAGTAAATCAGCTCCAAGTGATTTTAATTCAGTAAATCAGCTCCAAGTGATTTTAATTCAGTAAATCAGCTCCAAGTGATTTTAATTCAGGAAATCAGCTCCAAGTTATTTTAATTCAGGAAATCATCTCCAAGTGATTTTAATGTAGGAAATCTGTTCCCAAGTATTCCCACGTATAATGGAGAGACACGTGATCGTATACAAGGTTTTAAATGATTGTTTTCGTCAAACAATATGTCGTTTAGGGTTCCTTGAAGTCAATTTGCAATCTACAATTGTTTTTGTTATTATGTTTCCGACCCCTTGACAATCTGTTCAAGAAAAAATCGTCCCGCTGCTGAATCTAGTTTATAAGCCCTACTATAGGATAACCTCTATATATGTAGCTATGTTGTCAGAGGCCCTACTATAGGATAACCTCTATATATGTAGCTATGCTGCCAGAGGCCCTACTATAGGATAACCTCTATATATGTAGCTATGATGTCAGAGGCCCTACTATAGGATAACCTCTATATATGTAGCTATGTTGTCAGAGGTCCTACTATAGGATAACCTCTATATATGTAGCTATGCTGTCAGAGGCCCTACTATAGGATAACCTCTATATATGTAGCTATGCTGTCAGAGGCCCTACTATAGGATAACCTCTATATATGTAGCTATGCTGTCAGATGCCCTACTATAGGATAACCTCTATATATGTAGCTATGCTGTCAGAGGCCCTACTATAGGATACCCTCTATATATGTAGCTATGCTGTCAGAGGCCCTACTATAGGATACCCTCTATATATGTAGCTATGCTGTCAGAGGCCCTACTATAGGATAACCTCTATATATGTAGCTATGCTGTCAGAGGCCCTACTATAGGATAACCTCTATATATGTAGCCATGCTGTCAGAGGCCCTACTATAGGATAACCTCTATATATGTAGCTATGCTGTCAGAGGCCCTACTATAGGATAACCTCTATATATGTAGCTATGCTGTCAGAGGCCCTACTATAGGATAACCTCTATATATGTAGCTATGCTGTCAGAGGCCCTACTATAGGATAACCTCTATATATGTAGCTATGCTGTCAGAGGCCCTACTATAGGATAACCTCTATATATGTAGCTATGCTGTCAGAGGCCCTACTATAGGATAACCTCTATATATGTAGCTATGCTGTCAGAGGCCCTACTATTGGATAACCTCTATATATGTAGCTATGCTGTCAGAGGCCCTACTATAGGATAACCTCTATATATGTAGCTATGCTGTCAGAGGCCCTACTATAGGATAACCTCTATATATGTAGCTATGCTGTCAGAGGCCCTACTATAGGATAACCTCTATATATGTAGCTATGCTGTCAGAGGTCCTACAGTATAATGTAGTATATATGTAGCTATGCTGTCAGAGGTCCTACAGTATAATGTGGTATGTATGTAGCTATGATGTCAGAGGTTCTACAGTATAATGTGGTATGTATGTAGCTATGCTGTCAGAGGTCCTACAGTATAATGTAGTATATATGTAGCTATGATGTCAGAGGTCCTACAGTATAATGTAGTATATATGTAGCTATGATGTCAGAGGTCCTACAGTATAATGTGGTATATATGTAGCTATGATGTCAGAGGTCCTACAGTATAATGTGGTATATATGTAGCTATGATGTCAGAGGTCCTACAGTATAATGTGGTATATATGTAGCTATGATATCAGAGGTCCTACAGTATAATGTGGTATATATGTAGCTATGATGTCAGAGGTCCTATAGTATAATGTGGTATATATGTAGCTATGATGTCAGAGGTCCTACAGTATAATGTGGTATATATGTAGCTATGATATCAGAGGTCCTACAGTATAATGTGGTATATATGTAGCTATGATGTCAGAGGTCCTACAGTATAATGTGGTATATATGTAGCTATGATATCAGAGGTCCTACAGTATAATGTGGTATATATGTAGCAATGCTGTCAGAGGTCCTACAGTATAATGTGGTATATATGTAGCTATGATGTCAGAGGTCCTACAGTATAATGTGGTATATATGTAGCTATGATGTCAGAGGTCCTACAGTATAATGTGGTATATATGTAGCAATGCTGTCAGAGGTCCTACAGTATAATGTGGTATATATGTAGCTATGATGTCAGAGGTCCTACAGTATAATGTGGTATATGTCGTCGTGTATTTATTTAGGATCTCAAAGGAGGATCTTGTGACTGCTTCTCACAGAACACATACCAGTCAGGACAACACACACACACACACACACACACACACACACACACACACACACACACACACACACACACACACACACACACACACACACACACACACACACACACACACACATAATAACACTAATGGTAGCTGTTGATTCAGGGGAACACATATGACAGGCACTCATTTGCAATATAGCCTATGTCATTAGCTGGGTGAGTTGGCGGTGCCCGCAGTGATGTGGATAAAATGCCAGGGCCGAATTCTTGTCCTAGTCCGCCCCTGGGTGTACATCATCATCCTCCTCTCACCAAGTAAACCCCCCCTCTCTCTTTCTTTCTCTCTCTCTTTCTCTTCCTCTCTCTCTCTCTCTCTATCTCTCTTTCTCTTCCTCTCTCTCTCTTTCTCTTCCTCTCTCTCTCTCTTTCTCTCCCCCCTTTCTCTCTCGATCCCTCTCTCATTTCAGGACTTCATGGCAGGAGGAGATCTGAGGATGTATGGGATATTCTCTACCGAGCCCAGGCTTTTCACAAACAACGACAACAACAGGTTTGTTTCCATAAAGGGAATAGGGTGCTATAGGTCCTGGTCTAAAGTAGTGCACTAAATAGGGAATAGGGTGCCATGGGCCCTGGTCTAAAGTAGTGCACTAAATAGGGAATAGGGTGCTATAGGTCCTGGTCTAAAGTAGTGCACTAAATAGGGAATAGGGTGCCATGGGCCCTGGTCTAAAGTAGTGCACTAAATAGGGAATAGGGTGCCATGGGCCCTGGTCTAAAGTAGTGCACTAAATAGGGAATAGGGTGCTATAGGTCCTGGTCTAAAGTAGTGCACTAAATAGGGAATAGGGTGCCATGGGCCCTGGTCTAAAGTAGTGCACTAAATAGGGTGCTATGGGACAATATTTTTAAACTCAGAAAATCTGATGTTTCTATGTCAAACTGTTCTATTATATTTCAGTCTTCTATGATGTATATCAAGTGTAATATTGGGAGGCTAACTCAAAATATAATACATCTGACATAGTACAGGGGTCTTCTTTATTTTAAACCCATAACCGTGTGTGTGAGGTGGATACTTCTGTTTCAAAGTAGATTTGTTTAAGACCACCAAGAAACACTGTGTCACCCTGATTTAGACCACTGCAGTAAAAGGCTAATATCCTCATGGTCCATTCTCTTAATAATATCCTCACGGTCCATTATCTTAATAATATCCTCACGGTCCATTATCTTAATAATATTCTCATGGTCCATTCTCTTAATAATATCCTCATGGCCCATTATCTTAATAATATCCTCACGGTCGATTCTCTTAATAATATCCTCATGGTCCATTCTCTTAATAATATCCTCATGGCCCATTATCTTAATAATATTCTCATGGTCCATTCTCTTAATAATATCCTCACGGTCCATTATCTTAATAATATTCTCATGGTCCATTCTCTTAATAATATCCTCACGGTCCATTATCTTAATAATATCCTCACGGTCCATTCTCTTAATAATATCCTCACGGTCCATTCTCTTAATAATATCCTCACGGTCCATTCTCTTAATAATATCCTCACGGTCGATTCTCTTAATAATATCCTCATGGTCCATTCTCTTAATAATATTCTCATGGTCCATTATCTTAATAATATCCTCACGGTCGATTCTCTTAATAATATCCTCATGGTCCATTCTCTTAATAATATCCTCACGGTCCATTATCTTAATAATATCCCCATGGTCGATGGGAGAGGTAACATACCAGGGATGGATTTGTTTGGTAATGAGAGGTAACATACCAGGGATGGATTTGTTTGGTACAGAGAGGTAACATGGAACTGTTTGGTAAAGAGAGGTAACATGGAACTGTTTGGTAAAGAGATGTAACATACCAGGGGTGGAACTGTTTGGTAAAGAGAGGTAACATACCAGGGATGGAACTGTTTGGTAAAGAGAGGTAACATACCAGGGGAGGAACTGTTTGGTAAAGAGAGGTAACATACCAGGGGAGGAACTGTTTGGTAAAGAGAGGTAACATACCAGGGGAGGAACTGTTTGGTAAAGAGAGGTAACATACCAGGGGAGGAACTGTTTGGTAAAGAGAGGTAACATACCAGGGGAGGAACTGTTTGGTAAAGAGAGGTAACATACCAGGGGAGGAACTGTTTGGTAAAGAGAGGTAACATACCAGGGATGGAACTGTTTGGTAAAGGGATGTTGAAGCTCACACACTTATCAGTTTTGTTTGTGTGTCCGTGTTTGTGTGTGTGTGTGTTACAGGTCCATGGACAACCAGCATCCTGACAGACCGGTCTCTGCCTCCCAGTCCCAGTCCCAGTCCATGTCCCAGTCCCAGTATGCAGACACCCACTTACTACTGACCCAAAGCCCGTTCCAAAGCAACACCCCTGTGATGAGGAGAGATAGGCTGAAGAACCCCGACCGCCAGCGGGCCCTTAGTGCCTCCAGCCTGGCTGCCTCTGTAGGTCTCCCCTGCCCCTTCTCCCCCCCAGGCACCAGCCCTACTATCAGCCTGGACTGGCAGGTATGTCAATCTGTCTGTCTGTCTGTCTGTCTGTAAAATCAAGTCAACTCAGAGTTTATTTGAAGTACATTTAACAGGGGTCACAATACACTTTATAATATTCAAAAGAGGACCAGGGGAACAGCATCATCAACATAACATAACAGGTCAAACACTGAAGACATTCTGTCTGAAGTCCTGGGATATGTGTTGTGTATAATTGGAAGGTTGTGTATAATTGGAAGGTTGTGTATAATTGGATGGTTGTATATAATTGGAAGGTTGTGTATAATTGGAAGGTTGTGTATATTTGGAAGGTTGTGTATAATTGGATGGTTGTATATAATTGGATGGTTGTATATAATTGGATGGTTGTATATAATTGGATGGTTGTATATAATTGGAAGGTTGTGTATAATTGGATGGTTGTATATAATTGGATGGTTGTATATAATTGGATGGTTGTATATAATTGGAAGGTTGTGTATAATTGGATGGTTGTATATAATTGGAGGGTTGTGTATAATTGGATGGTTGTGTATAATTGGATGGTTGTATATAATTGGATGGTTGTATATAATTGGAAGGTTGTGTATAATTGGATGGTTGTATATAATTGGATGGTTGTATATAATTGGAGGGTTGTATATAATTGGATGGTTGTGTATAATTGGATGGTTGTATATAATTGGAGGGTTGTATATAATTGGAAGGTTGTGTATAATTGGAAGGTTGTGTATAATTGAAGGGTTGTATATAATTGAAGGGTTGTATATAATTGAAGGGTTGTATATAATTGAAGGGTTGTATATAATTGAAGGGTTGTATATAATTGAAGGGTTGTATATAATTGAAGGGTTGTATATAATTGAAGGGTTGTATATAATTGAAGGGTTGTATATAATTGAAGGGTTGTATATAATTGAAGGGTTGTATATAATTGAAGGGTTGTATATAATTGGAGGGTTGTATATAATTGAAGGGTTGTATATAATTGAAGGGTTGTATATAATTGAAGGGTTGTATATAATTGAAGGGTTGTATATAATTGAAGGGTTGTATATAATTGAAGGGTTGTATATAATTGAAGGGTTGTATATAATTGAAGGGTTGTATATAATTGAAGGGTTGTATATAATTGAAGGGTTGTATATAATTGAAGGGTTGTATATAATTGAAGGGTTGTATATAATTGAAGGGTTGTATATAATTGAAGGGTTGTATATAATTGAAGGGTTGTATATAATTGAAGGGTTGTATATAATTGAAGGGTTGTATATAATTGAAGGGTTGTATATAATTGAAGGGTTGTATATAATTGAAGGGTTGTATATAATTGGATGGTTGTATATAATTGAAGGGTTGTATATAATTGAAGGGTTGTATATAATTGAAGGGTTGTATATAATTGAAGGGTTGTATATAATTGAAGGGTTGTATATAATTGAAGGGTTGTATATAATTGAAGGGTTGTATATAATTGAAGGGTTGTATATAATTAAAGGGTTGTATATAATTGAAGGGTTGTATATAATTGAAGGGTTGTATATAATTGAAGGGTTGTATATAATTGAAGGGTTGTATATAATTGAAGGGTTGTATATAATTGAAGGGTTGTATATAATTGAAGGGTTGTATATAATTGAAGGGTTGTATATAATTGAAGGGTTGTATATAATTGAAGGGTTGTATATAATTGAAGGGTTGTATATAATTGAAGGGTTGTATATAATTGAAGGGTTGTATATAATTGGAGGGTTGTATATAATTGAAGGGTTGTATATAATTGAAGGGTTGTATATAATTGAAGGGTTGTATATAATTGAAGGGTTGTATATAATTGAAGGGTTGTATATAATTGAAGGGTTGTATATAATTGAAGGGTTGTATATAATTGAAGGGTTGTATATAATTGAAGGGTTGTATATAATTGGAGGGTTGTATATAATTGAAGGGTTGTATATAATTGAAGGGTTGTATATAATTGGAGGGTTGTATATAATTGAAGGGTTGTATATAATTGAAGGGTTGTATATAATTGAAGGGTTGTATATAATTGAAGGGTTGTATATAATTGAAGGGTTGTATATAATTGAAGGGTTGTATATAATTGAAGGGTTGTATATAATTGAAGGGTTGTATATAATTGAAGGGTTGTATATAATTGAAGGGTTGTATATAATTGAAGGGTTGTATATAATTGAAGGGTTGTATATAATTGAAGGGTTGTATATAATTGAAGGGTTGTATATAATTGAAGGGTTGTATATAATTGAAGGGTTGTATATAATTGAAGGGTTGTATATAATTGAAGGGTTGTATATAATTGAAGGGTTGTATATAATTGAAGGGTTGTATATAATTGAAGGGTTGTATATAATTGAAGGGTTGTATATAATTGAAGGGTTGTATATAATTGAAGGGTTGTATATAATTGAAGGGTTGTATATAATTGAAGGGTTGTATATAATTGAAGGGTTGTATATAATTGAAGGGTTGTATATAATTGAAGGGTTGTATATAATTGAAGGGTTGTATGTCTTTCAATGTATTTTTATATGTTTGCCAAGAAGAATGCCTCTGTCGCTCTGTCGTTGCCAGAAAAATGTCTCTATGAGGAAAATAAAGTATTAATGAATCCATTCATCCATTCATCCATCCACCCATTCATCCATTCATTCATTCATCCATTCATCCATTCATCCATTCATCCATTCATCCACCCATTCATCCATTCATCCATTCATCCATTCATCCATCCATTCGTCCATTCATCCATTCATCCATCCATTCATCCATTCAGGCCAATGAGAGGTTGAGCCAGGCCAACCTGGATGCCATAGCCTTCCCAACCCTGCTGCAGACCGCCACACTCGGGACCATATCCCGAGAGGCCCAGGTTCACCCAGAGGTCAGAAGAAGCCCCACAGAACATCTACAGCAGGCCATGGCCCAGGGCCAGAACCAGGGCTCCTTAGACACCAGCACCTCAGAGGAGGAGACCCTGAAAGACTTCCCCAGACAGAAAGAGGGGCCCTGCCCTCAAGCTTCAGCCGTTACACCAAAGACCAACCCACCCCTCGTCCTACCCAAAGCCTCCCCACCACCACCCCCATTTAAAACCTCTCACAGACCACACACCCTGCTTTCCCTCCGCATCTCAGAGTCCACTCTGCAAGAGACCTCACCCCTACAAGTAGCTCCACACCTAGCCCCTCCCACAGTCTCACTACAGGACTATGACGAGGTTTTCCTCCAGGAACCGGCCCCTCCCTCCCCTATCCCTCCCCCGCTCCCAATCAGGGAGACGGACATCACAGAGTACTTCCCTCCGCCGCCTCCCCCTCTCCTGCCCCCCCACTCCTCACTCCCAGACAGAGAGGAGAAGGAGGAGAAGGAGGAGGAGAATCATCGTGGACCTGGGCTACAGCACCTCAACAGGTACACGACACTGGCTCCCACCCACACACATTATGGCACAATAACAGTGACACGTTATAATGAAACGCCAGTGATATTGAATGGTGCATTGATTACAGAGAGCCATAGCACTGCACTATGCATTCACATGGTCTAATGTAAAGGAACGTAGCGACACTGAAAATATTCTAATCATCAATGTTAAAGTTTTGAACAAAACGTAGACCATTTATTTATCCATGCGGTGTTGTGAACCTCTTGTCTTTTTGTGTTTCTGTACATGCAGCTGTGAGTTCCCATTTCTCCCCTCCTCCTACCGTCAGACAGTCCCCCCCTCTGTCCCCCTGTCTGTCTCTCCGAGGCCGAGCCTTACCCCTGAGCCCCAGCCTGAGACCCCCACCACCCTCAGCAGCAGTTTCCCAGAGCCCCAGCAGGGGCCTAGCGGTGAGGAAAGCCTGGGGCAAGAGTACCATCTCCCGGCCAGGAGGGAGAGGTCTGCTGGGGAACTGAGGGTGGAGGCCCTGGCCAGACGGCTGGTGTCCCGGGGGGATAAGAGCCTGACCCCGATGCTGGACAGCTGGGCAGAGGGCGGACGGACCATGGACCTAATGGAGGAGATCTTCCCCGCGGGGGGAGGGAGGTTGCTGTGGCAACGCCGCAGGACCAGCACCTATCTGGAGGACAGGTGAGGGACGGAGAGGAGCGAGGGGGGGAAAGGGGGGGGAAGGGATTTAGGGAGGTCTGGTTATCCAGAGGGAATGAGGAAGTGTGAGTGAGTGTGTGTGTGTGCGTGTGCGTTCATGCATCCGTGTGTGTGCTTAGTGTGTGTGTGTGTTTAATTCATGTTATGTAACTAAATAAAAGGTTAGACTGTTTGATCAGGGTTCATTACCAGGAGATACGACAGAACATAGGACCTTTGTTGAGGCTGGTAACATTATGGCTCAGTTTATTATAGACACCTGTTATCACAAGATAACTCTTCGCATTTAAAATAGACCATGACATCAGAGAAGCTAGGTAAGCAAGGGAAAGGATATCATATCTCAGGGGTTTCAAGGTGAAATTGCAAAAAAATATTTGAAAGTCCATCTGTTTTGTTTTCATTATGAACAAATTGTTTAGAGAGAAATGGTTCACACAGACAGGATAACGGTTGACTCTGACGCCAGGGAATGATAACTGTTAAAAACTGCTGATATCCTGTAAACTATAGTTCTCTGTCTGTCTGTCTCTCCATGTTAGAGCTAGGTAACATCAGATCATACTGTCTGTCTCTCTGTCTGTCTGTCTCCATGTTAGAGCTAGGTAACATCAGATCATACTGTCTGTCTCTCTCTCTCCATGTTAGAGCTAGGTAACATCAGATCATACTTTCTCTCTCCATGTTAGAGTTAGGTAACATCAGATCATACTGTCTCTCTCTCTCCATGTTAGAGCTAGGTAACATCAGATCATACTGTCTGTCTGTCTCCATGTTAGAGCTAGGTAACATCAGATCATACTGTCTCTCTCTCTCCATGTTAGAGTTAGGTAACATCAGATCATACTGTCTGTCTGTCTCTCTCTCCATGTTAGAGCTAGGTAACGTCAGATCATACTGTCTCTCTCTCCATGTTAGAACTAGGTAACATCAGATCATACTGTCTCTCTCTCCATGTTAGAGCTAGGTAACATTATATCATACTGTCTGTCTCTCTCCATGTTAGAGCTAGGTAACATCATATCATACTGTCTGTCTGTCTGTCTCCATGTTAGAGCTAGGTAACATCAGATCATACTGTCTCTCTCTCCATGTTAGAACTAGGTAACATCAGATCATACTGTCTGTCTGTCTCTCCATGTTAGAGCTAGGTAACATCAGATCATACTGTCTGTCTCTCTCTCTCCATGTTAGAGCTAGGTAACATCAGATCATACTGTCTGTCTCTCTCTCTCCATGTTAGAGCTAGGTAACATCAGATCATACTGTCTCTCTCTCCATGTTAGAGTTAGGTAACATCAGATCATACTGTCTTTCCATGTTAGAGCTAGATAACATCAGATCATACTGTCTCTCTCTCCATGTTAGAGCTAGGTAACATCAGATCATACTGTCTCTCTCTCCATGTTAGAGCTAGGTAACATCAGATCATACTGTCTCTCTCTCCATGTTAGAGCTAGGTAACATCAGATCATACTGTCTCTCTCTCCATGTTAGAGCTAGGTAACATCAGATCATACTGTCTGTCTGTCTCCATGTTAGAGCTAGGTAACATCAGATCATATTGTCTCTCTCTCTCCATGTTAGAGCTAGGTAACATCAGATCATACTGTCTGTCTCTCTCTCTCCATGTTAGAGCTAGATAACGTCAGATCATACTGTCTGTCTCTCTCCATGTTAGAGCTAGGTAACATCAGATCATACTGTCTCTCTCTCCATGTTAGAGCTAGGTAACATCAGATCATACTGTCTCTCTCTCCATGTTAGAGCTAGGTAACATCAGATCATACTGTCTCTCTCTCCATGTTAGAGCTAGGTAACATCAGATCATACTGTCTGTCTGTCTCTCTCTCCATGTTAGAGCTAGGTAACATCAGATCATACTGTCTGTCTGTCTCCATGTTAGAGCTAGGTAACATCAGATCATACTGTCTCTCTCTCCATGTTAGAGTTAGGTAACATCAGATCATACTGTCTGTCTGTCTCTCTCTCCATGTTAGAGCTAGGTAACATCATATCATACTGTCTGTCTCTCTCCATGTTAGAGCTAGGTAACATCAGATCATACTGTCTCTCTCTCCATGTTAGAGCTAGGTAACATCAGATCATACTGTCTCTCTCTCCATGTTAGAGCTAGGTATCATCAGATCATACTGTCTCTCTCTCCATGTTAGAGCTAGGTAACATCAGATCATACTGTCTGTCTGTCTCCATGTTAGTATAGGTAACATCAGATCATACTGTCTGTCTCTCCATGTTAGAGCTAGGTAACATCAGATCATACTGTCTGTCTCCATGTTAGAGCTAGGTAACATCAGATCATACTGTCTCTCTCTCCATGTTAGAGCTAGGTAACATCAGATCATACTGTCTGTCTCCATGTTAGAGCTAGGTAACATCAGATCATACTGTCTCTCTCTCCATGTTAGAGCTAGGTAACATCAGATCATACTGTCTCTCTCCATGTTAGAGCTAGGTAACATCAGATCATACTGTCTGTCTGTCTCCATGTTAGAGCTAGGTAACATCAGATCATACTGTCTGTCTGTCTCCATGTTAGAGCTAGGTAACATCAGATCATACTGTCTCTCTCTCCATGTTAGAGCTAGGTAACATCAGATCATACTGTCTCTCTCTCCATGTTAGAGCTAGGTAACATCAGATCATACTGTCTCTCCATGTTAGAGCTAGGTAACATCAGATCATACTGTCTCTCCATGTTAGAGCTAGGTAACATCAGATCATACTGTCTGTCTGTCTCTCTCTCCTTGTTAGAGCTAGGTAACATCAGATCATACTGTCTCTCTCTCCATGTTAGAGCTAGGTAACATCATATCATACTGTCTGTCTCTCTCCATGTTAGAGCTAGGTAACATCAGATCATACTGTCTGTCTGTCTCCATGTTAGAGTTAGGTAACATCAGATCATACTGTCTCTCTCCATGTTAGAGTTAGGTAACATCAGATCATACTGTCTGTCTGTCTCTCTCCATGTTAGAGCTAGGTAACGTCAGATCATACTGTCTCTCTCTCCATGTTAGAGCTAGGTAACATCAGATCATACTGTCTCTCTCTCCATGTTAGAGCTAGGTAACATCAGATCATACTGTCTGTCTCTCTCCATGTTAGAGCTAGGTAACATCAGATCATACTGTCTCTCTCTCCATGTTAGAGCTAGGTAACATCAGATCATACTGTCTGTCTCTCTCTCTCCATGTTAGAGCTAGGTAACATCAGATCATACTGTCTCTCTCTCTCCATGTTAGAGCTAGGTAACATCAGATCATACTGTCTCTCCATGTTAGAGCTAGGTAACATCATATCATACTGTCTGTCTCTCTCCATGTTAGAGCTAGGTAACATCAGATCATACTGTCTGTCTCTCTCCATGTTAGAGTTAGGTAACATCAGATCATATTGTCTCTCTCCATGTTAGAGCTAGGTAACATCAGATCATACTGTCTCTCTCTCCATGTTAGAGTTAGGTAACATCAGATCATATTGTCTCTCTCCATGTTAGAGCTAGGTAACATCAGATCATACTGTCTGTCTCTCTCTCCATGTTAGAGCTAGGTAACATCAGATCATACTGTCTCTCTCTCTCTATGTTAGAGCTAGGTAACATCAGATCATACTGTCTCTTGGTGGAGGCTGAGCAGCACTGCCGTCTACTGACATGAATTAACATAGCAGTTTGTAGAACAAAACGTGACCATGCTTTTTGTACATGCAAAAAAGGCTCTGATCCTGTACTCTAAACCAGGGCTCCAACCCTGTTCCTGGAGAGCTACCCTCCTGTAGGTTTTAACTCCAACCCTGTTCCTGGAGAGATACCCTCCTGTAGGTTTTAACTCCAACCCTGTTCCTGGAGAGATACCCTCCTGTAGGTTTTAACTCCAACCCTGTTCCTGGAGAGATACCCTCCTGTAGGTTTTAACTCCAACCCTGTTCCTGGAGAGATACCCTCCTGTAGGTTTTAACTCCAACCCTGTTCCTGGAGAGATACCCTCCTGTAGGTTTTAACTCCAACCCTGTTCCTGGAGAGAGACCCTCCTGTAGGTTTTAACTCCAACCCTGTTCCTGGAGAGATACCCTCCTGTAGGTTTTAACTCCAACCCTGTTCCTGGAGAGATACCCTCCTGTAGGTTTTAACTCCAACCCTGTTCCTGGAGAGATACCCTCCTGTAGGTTTTAACTCCAACCCTGTTCCTGGAGAGAGACCCTACTGTAGGTTTTAACTCCAACCCTGTTCCCGGAGAGAGACCCTCCTGTAGGTTTTAACTCCAACCCTGTTCCTGGAGAGAAACCATCCTGTAGGTTTTAACTCCAACCCTGTTCCTGGAGAGAAACCCTCCTGTAGGTTTTAACTCCAACCCTGTTCCTGGAGAGAAACCCTCCTGTAGGTTTTAACTCCAACCCTGTTCCTGGAGAGAAACCCTCCTGTAGGTTTTAACTCCAACCCTGTTCCTGGAGAGAAACCCTCCTGTAGGTTGTAACTCCAACCCTGTTCCTGGAGAGAAACCCTCCTGTAGGTTTTAACTCCAACCCTGTTCCTGGACAGAAACCCTCCTGTAGCTTTATCATTTTCAACCCAAGATGGTATATATTCTACAAAATCTCGGCTGGATTTTTGAGTATTTGGGAAATTAACTTGAGAATTTGTATAGGTAATATGTTTAAATATGAAATGTATTATATTAAAATAGAACCAGAGGACAGTTGGGTTGTTAGAATCCTCAGTGTCAAAGGTGGGTGTAACCTGATTCTACTGTTGAATGTCGTTCTGTCTAAAACATTCTATTCTGCCTTTCCATCCTGCCAAATAGGCCAGCCATGAAAACAAACCAGCCACAGCACATTCCTTATAGTAGTAGTGTGTGTGTGTGTGTACATGTGTGTGTGTGTGTGTGTGTGTGTGTGTGTGTGTGTGTGTGTGTGTGTGTGTGTGTGTGTGTGTGTGTGTGTGTGTGTGTGTGTGTGTGTGTGTGTGTTTCACCCAAATAACACGCACACACACACACCCAGAATACCATACTAATTATTTTGGCATTCAGACACACTATTCAACAGACTAGTGCTTGTTGCTGACTGCTTGTTTTACAGTATGTGTCAGTTTCGATCATGAGTTTCAGGATGTAATGTGTCAGTCTATTCAAGTGGTAGTAACGCTAACTGTTGCTACGTTCTTTATGTCTCTGTTCCATGGGGTGCAGTACTACTATGCCTGACCCAGTAAAACAACATATTTCACTGCACCTTTCCTGTGTATGTGACAATAAAACATCCTTTTCTTTCTTCTTGTAGAAGTCAAGATGGTGTCTGTTCTATAGGACCCAATCTGCTGCAGAGAACAGAGGGAGGAGGAGGAGCAGGAGGAGGAAGAGGAGGCGAGGTGGACACAGATCTGGATGAGGATGAGACAGACTTCAATCAGAAGAAGGTCTGAATTTACCTTAAATGCATTTATTTTTTTATTTTTTTTTTGCAAACAATTGTTTTTATCAGATCAAATCAAAGGCAATACAATTACATGAATCTTTGAATTAACTGATTGATATAAAAGTAAGGAAAATGAAAGACAAATGCCCATCCAACCTATGGTCCTCGGGATCCAGAAGATCTCTGGTGGAAGAGAAGTGGAGACACAATAGACACACTACACCGTTGTTGCTAACTTCTCCCGTCCACTAGGTGGAGCTACTCCAGGCCCTGACTCTGAGCATTACCTCCTTGCGAGAGGAGAAGGAGGTTCTGGCGGAGGAGCAGAGGAGGTTCCGGGCCCTAGGGGGCCACATGGAGAGCCTGGTTCAGGAGCACTGTAAGCCCAACGAGAGGGAGAAGTACAAGATGCTCATCGGGGACATGGATAAGATAGTCAACCTTCTGCTGTCTCTGTGTGGCCGGCTGGCCCGGGTCCATAACGCTCTCTCTGCCCTGGACAGAGAGGAGGAGACAGAGGACAGCCAAGAGGAAAGGGTGAGATATTAAACTACACTATACACTATACACTATATATTATACACTATACATTATACACTATACATTATGCATTATACACTATACATTATACACTATACATTATGCATTATACACTATACATTAGACACTATACACTATACATTATACACTATATAGTATACATTATACACTATACACTATACATTATACATTATACACTATACACTATACATTATACACTATATAGTATACACTATGTCCTCTCTTCCCTGGATAGACAGGAGACAGAGGACAGCCAAGAGGAGAGGATGAGGCTTCACACACTGTACACACTACAGCTACACTACACACTACAACTACACACTACAGCTACACTACACACTACAACTATACTACACACTACACCTACACTACACACTATACCTACACTACAACTACACTACACACTACAACTACACTATACCTACACTACACACTACACCTACACTACATACTACCCCTACACTACACCTACACTACAACTACACTACACACTACACCTACACTACACCTACACTACACACTACACATACACTACACATACACTCCACCTACACTACACCTACAACTATACTACACACTACACCTACAGTACACACTACACCTACACTACACCTACACTACACCTACACTACACACTACACACTACACCTACACTACACACTACACCTACACACTACAACTATACTACACACTACACCTACACTACACCTACACTACACCTACACTACACACTACACCTACACTACACCTACACACTACAACTATACTACACACTACACCTACACTACACACTACACCTACACTAGACCTACACTACACACTACACCTACACTACAACTACACTACACACTACAACTACACTAAACACTATGCCTACACTACATACTACACCTACACTACACATACACTACACCTACACTACACCTACACTACACACCTACACTACACACCACACTAACACTACACCACAATACACTACGCTACACACCACACTAACACCTACACTACACACTACACCTACACTACACCTACACTCCACACCTACACTACACTACACTTACACTGCACTAACACTACCACTACACTACATGAACACTACACTAACACTAACACTACACTAGCACTACAGTAACACTACACTACATTAACATTACACTGACACTACACTACATGGACACTACACTAACACTACACTAGCACTACAGTAACACTACACTACATTACACTAACACAAACACTACACTACATGAACACTACACTAACACTAACACTACACTAGCACTACAGTAACACTACACTACATGAACACTACACTAACACTACACTAACACTGCACTACACTAACACTACACTAACACTACACTAACACTGCACTACACTAACACTACACCAACACTACACTAACACTACACTAACACTGCACTACACTAACACTACACTAACACTACACTAACACTACACTAACACTACACTACACTAACACTGCACTACACTAACACTACACTACACTAACACTACACTAACACTAACACTACACTAACACTACACTACACTAACACTGCACTACAGTACACTACACTAACACTACACTACACTAACACTGCACTACACTAACACTACACTAACACTACACTACACTAACACTGCACTACACTAACACTACACTAACACTGCACTACAGTACACTAACACTACACTGCACTACACTAACACTGCACGACACTAACACTAACACTACACTACACTAACACTACACTAACACTGCACTACAGTACACTACACTAACACTACACAACACTACACTAACACTACACTAAAACTACACTAACACTACACTACACAACACTAACACTACACTAACACTACACTGCACTACACTAACACTGCACTACACTAACACTGCACTACACTAACACTACACTAACACTACACTAACACTACACTACAGTACACTAACACTAACACTACACTGCACTACACTAACACTGCACTACACTAACACTACACTACACTAACACTACACTAACACTACACTACACTAACACTGCACTACACTAACACTACACTAACACTACACTACACTAACACTACACTACACTAACACTACACTAACACTGCACTACACTAACACTAACACTACACTACACTAACACTACACTAACACTACACTAACACTACACTGCACTAACACTAACACTAATACTACACTAACACTAACACTACACTGCACTAACACTAACACTAATACTACACTAACACTAACACTACACTACACTAACACTAACACTACACTACACACATAACAGCACAGAAGAGGGTGAAGATACTCCACTCTACATACTACAGTCTGAGAATCACAGTGTGATAGTAGTAACACTACACTACATTAACATTACACTGACACTACACTACATGAACACTACACTAACACTACACTAGCACTACAGTAACACTACACTAACACAAACACTACACTACATGAACACTACACTAACACTAACACTACACTAGCACTACAGTAACACTACACTACATGAACACTACACTAACACTACACTAACACTGCACTACACTAACACTACACTAACACTGCACTACACTAACACTACACTAACACTACACTAACACTACACTACACTAACACTGCACTACACTAACACTACACTAACACTACACTAACACTACACTACACTAACACTACACTGCACTACACTAACACTACACTACACTAACACTAACACTACACTAACACTACACTAACACTACACTACACTAACACTGCACTACAGTACACTACACTAACACTACACTACACTAACACTGCACTACACTAACACTACACTAACACTACACTAACACTGCACTACACTAACACTACACTAACACTACACTACACTAACACTGCACTACAGTACACTAACACTACACTGCACTACACTAACACTGCACTACACTAACACTACACTACACTACACTAACACTACACTAACACTGCACTACACTACACAACACTACACTACACTAACACTACACTACACTAACACTGCACTACAGTACACTACACTAACACTACACTACACAACACTACACTAACACTACACTAACACTAACACTACACTACACAACACTAACACTAACACTACACTAACACTACACTAACACTGCACTACACTAACACTGCACTACACTAACACTACACTAACACTACACTACACTAACACTGCACTACAGTACACTAACACTAACACTACACTGCACTACACTAACACTGCACTACACTAACACTAACACTACACTACACTAGCACTGCACTACACTAACACTGCACTACACTAACACTACACTACACTAACACTACACTACACTAACACTACACTAACACTGCACTACACTAACACTACACTAACACTACACTACACTAACACTACACTACACTAACACTACACTAACACTGCATTAACACTACACTACACTAACACTACACTACACTAACACTAACACTACACTGCACTACACTAACACTAATACTACACTAACACTGCACTACACTACACTAACACTAACATTACACTACACACATAACAGCACAGAAGAGGGTGAAGATACTCCACTCTACATACTACAGTCTGAGAATCACAGTGTGAAGGAGACCCCTAACACGGCAGGCTATTTTCAGGGTCCCTTGTATTTTACCAGCCTGGGTCTCGCTGAGATGAAGATGTGCATTTAATTGATACCTCCGACCTCCTTGACTTCCAGGGAATCACACTTTGCTCCAGACCGCCCGTCTCATATTGTGGTATCGAATGAGGTCACAGACCGGCAGACAGCTTGTTGGTCTACGGGATGTTCTGACGGAGCCTGGGCTTTTTTATCAAGCCTTACACCCGTCTTGTGTTTGGCTGTGTTCAGGAGCGAGGACATCATGGTGCTACCTCAGCCTCCCTCCCTTAACGATGGAACGATGGATTTTACTTCAGTCACTGGTACTACAGGGCTCCTCCCCTCTGATACACGGATTGATTCCTGCGCCCCTTCTATTCTGCCCTCCTGAGAGGGTGTCGTTCAGCCTGGGTTGCTGTACTTTACTCAAATGTCATCATGTGTTATCAAGGCTTTTACTAATCTAGTTTCCTCTACTGGTGTCCTCCTATCTCATTCATAATGAACATGGTTCTGTAGATGTGTCACAGGATGGCCACTAGGTGGTGCCAGGTCATAGTGTCTGTGTGTATTTACTAACCCACATCCCCTCTATCTCTCTCCCCTCAGGAGTCTACAGCAGACAGGATGTCTATCTCCTCTAGTTTAACCAGGAGTCTCTCTGTGTAAAGACTCTATTCACCTATCACTAACAGTCTCTCTCTGCCCTCGGGAATCTGTGTCGTCAGCACCAGGATGTCTTTAATAATCTATATATCTGTGTTAACTCAGGAGTCCTTACAGCAGAAACGCAGACAGCTGTGTAGTCAGCACGAGGATGCCAGGGAGCTGAAGGAGAATCTGGACCGGCGCGAGCGTGTGGTACTGGACATCCTGGGTGGGTACCTGACTGGGCCGCAGCTTAGAGACTACCAGCACTTCGTCTGTATGAAACCAGCCCTGCTGATCCGCCAGAGACACCTGGATGAGCTCCTTAAGCAGTGGGATGAACAGCTCAGCAGGCTGGCTGAGACTATCTCTCCAGGGGATCATCAGGCCCAGCCCCGCTCACCTATCCCTGGGTTGAACCCCAGCCTCGGCTCTAACCTTAGAGCTCCCAGCCCTAACCTTAGAGCTCCCAGCCCTAATCTTAGAGCTCCAAGCCCTAACCTTGGTCCTACCCAAACAGTCCGCTCCACCACTGTGACATCACTGTGACATCACCCCAACAACAACACTGCTCCTGGTCACTCCTACAGTTGCTGTGTCTCTGACTCAGTGGGAGGAGCACCATGAGTAAGATACAACAGTACTTGGTTGAAGAGAGAGATACAGTTCATCCAGTTCTGCTCTATATGAAGCAGGAAGGATGTCTGTCGGTCTGTCCCCTTGTTGCAGGCAGACAGACAGACAGGCAGACAGGCAGGCAGACAGGCAGGCAGACAGACAGACAGACCGGTAGACAGACAGACAGGCAGACAGACAGACAGACAGACAGGCAGACAGGCAGGCACAGACAGACAGGCAGACAGACAGACAGGCAGACAGACAGGCAGACAGGCAGGCACAGACAGACAGGCAGACAGACAGACAGGCAGACAGACAGACCGGTAGACAGATAAGCAGATATGCAGACAGACAGGCAGACAGACCAGTAGACAGACAGGCAGACTGCATTCAGGCAGACAGACTGCATTCAGGCAGACAGACTGCATTCAGGCAGACAGACTGCGTTCAGACAGATTGCATTTAGACAGACTGCATTCAGACAGACTGCATTCAGGCAGACAGACTGCATTCAGACAGACTGCGTTCAGACAGATTGCATTCAGACAGACTGCATTCATGATCGATGCATTCTTGTGCCTCTATTTATGCTTCCTATGTTACTCAAGCTTTTTCACATATCTGTATTCTGACTGGCCACTCAGCATGTCTTTGGTTGATTCAATACACTGTTGAAGTACCTAGTTGTATTCATACGAGTGGATCAAAGCTTTGAGAGTAACGATGGTGGATGTACAACTTCCTGTCAAGAAATGTTGTTCCCCATATATGTATAACATTACTACTGCCTTTACGTTTGTATATCACTACAGCTGAGCACTTTTTTGGGGGGCAGTTTAACTACTGATTGGTCAGAATGGTCAGAATCACAGAACTAGAATGGCTTCTATTTCTCATTCTGTTCCTATTGGTCAGGAGGAACCAGACCTGAAATATCAAATCAAATCAAATAGGCCTGTTTTCTTTACCAACATAATAGCACGCTCTCACACATATTAATATGTAGTCACAATCTAAGGCAATATTATGCTTCAAACACTTCTAATTCAGACTCAAAAATGATAGTTTGTGATAAAAGCTACCATGACATTGACAACAACTGCTATAATTATTTATATTATTACAAAAAAAAAGGAATGCAAGTGGCTGTACATATGGTGTCTGCTAACCTCTTATGATTTGTAATATGTTGATGACAAACAAACAAAAAAAACATTTTATATTTTTTTGGAAACTGAAAAAAAATATGTGAAATTTAAAACAAATGT
>NC_092158.1:8781441-8856441 GCF_045791955.1 Oncorhynchus clarkii lewisi | reverse complement strand
GGGCATGATAGCACCAACAGACTGGCTCTCAGGCTAGAGTGGGCATGATAGCACCAACAGACTGGCTCTCAGGCTAGAGTGGGCATGATAGCACCAACAGACTGGCTCTCAGGCTAGAGTGGGCATGATAGCACCAACAGACTGGCTCTCAGGCTAGAGTGGGCATGATAGCACCAACAGACTGGCTCTCAGGCTAGAGTGGGCATGATAGCACCAACAGACTGGCACTCAGGCTAGAGTGGGCATGATAGCACCAACAGACTGGCTCTCAGGCTAGAGTGGGCATGATAGCACCAACAGACTGGCTCTCAGGCTAGAGTGGGCATGATAGCACCAACAGACTGGCCCTCAGGCTAGAGTGGGCATGATAGCACCAACAGACTGGCTCTCAGGCTAGAGTGGGCATGATAGCACCAACAGACTGGCCCTCAGGCTAGAGTGGGCATGATAGCACCAACAGACTGGCTCTCAGGCTAGAGTGGGCATGATAGCACCAACAGATTGGCACTCAGGCTAGAGTGGGCATGATAGCACCAACAGACTGGCACTCAGGCTAGAGTGGGCATGATAGCACCAACAGACTGGCTCTCAGGCTAGAGTGGGCATGATAGCACCAACAGACTGGCTCTCAGGCTAGAGTGGGCATGATAGCACCAACAGACTGGCTCTCAGGCTAGAGTGGGCATGATAGCACCAACAGACTGGCTCTCAGGCTAGAGTGGGCATGATAGCACCAACAGACTGGCTCTCAGGCTAGAGTGGGCATGATAGCACCAACAGACTGGCTCTCAGGCTAGAGTGGGCATGATAGCACCAACAGACTGGCTCTCAGGCTAGAGTGGGCATGATAGCACCAACAGACTGGCTCTCAGGCTAGAGTGGGCATGATAGCACCAACAGACTGGCTCTCGGGCTAGAGTGGGCATGATAGCACCAACAGACTGGCCCTCAGGCTAGAGTGGGCATGATAGCACCAACAGACTGGCTCTCGGGCTAGAGTGGGCATGATAGCACCAACAGACTGGCACTCGGGCTAGATTGGGCATGATAGCACCAACAGACTGGCACTCAGGCTAGAGTGGGCATGATAGCACCAACAGACTGGCTCTCAGGCTAGAGTGGGCATGATAGCACCAACAGACTGGCTCTCAGGCTAGAGTGGGCATGATAGCACCAACAGACTGGCTCTCAGGCTAGAGTGGGCATGATAGCACCAACAGACTGGCTCTCAGGCTAGAGTGGGCATGATAGCACCAACAGACTGGCTCTCAGGCTAGAGTGGGCATGATAGCACCAACAGACTGGCTCTCAGGCTAGAGTGGGCATGATAGCACCAACAGACTGGCTCTCAGGCTAGAGTGGGCATGATAGCACCAACAGACTGGCACTCAGGCTAGAGTGGGCATGATAGCACCAACAGACTGGCTCTCAGGCTAGAGTGGGCATGATAGCACCAACAGACTGGCTCTCAGGCTAGAGTGGGCATGATAGCACCAACAGACTGGCTCTCAGGCTAGAGTGGGCATGATAGCACCAACAGACTGGCCCTCAGGCTAGAGTGGGCATGATAGCACCAACAGACTGGCTCTCAGGCTAGAGTGGGCATGATAGCACCAACAGACTGGCCCTCAGGCTAGAGTGGGCATGATAGCACCAACAGACTGGCTCTCAGGCTAGAGTGGGCATGATAGCACCAACAGATTGGCACTCAGGCTAGAGTGGGCATGATAGCACCAACAGACTGGCCCTCAGGCTAGAGTGGGCATGATAGCACCAACAGACTGGCTCTCAGGCTAGAGTGGGCATGATAGCACCAACAGATTGGCACTCAGGCTAGAGTGGGCATGATAGCACCAACAGACTGGCACTCAGGCTAGAGTGGGCATGATAGCACCAACAGACTGGCTCTCAGGCTAGAGTGGGCATGATAGCACCAACAGACTGGCTCTCAGGCTAGAGTGGGCATGATAGCACCAACAGACTGGCTCTCAGGCTAGAGTGGGCATGATAGCACCAACAGACTGGCTCTCAGGCTAGAGTGGGCATGATAGCACCAACAGACTGGCTCTCAGGCTAGAGTGGGCATGATAGCACCAACAGACTGGCTCTCAGGCTAGAGTGGGCATGATAGCACCAACAGACTGGCTCTCAGGCTAGAGTGGGCATGATAGCACCAACAGACTGGCTCTCAGGCTAGAGTGGGCATGATAGCACCAACAGACTGGCTCTCAGGCTAGAGTGGGCATGATAGCACCAACAGACTGGCCCTCAGGCTAGAGTGGGCATGATAGCACCAACAGACTGGCTCTCAGGCTAGAGTGGGCATGATAGCACCAACAGACTGGCTCTCAGGCTAGAGTGGGCATGATAGCACCAACAGACTGGCTCTCAGGCTAGAGTGGGCATGATAGCACCAACAGACTGGCTCTCAGGCTAGAGTGGGCATGATAGCACCAACAGACTGGCTCTCAGGCTAGAGTGGGCATGATAGCACCAACAGACTGGCTCTCAGGCTAGAGTGGGCATGATAGCACCAACAGACTGGCCCTCAGGCTAGAGTGGGCATGATAGCACCAACAGACTGGCTCTCAGGCTAGAGTGGGCATGATAGCACCAACAGACTGGCTCTCAGGCTAGAGTGGGCATGATAGCACCAACAGACTGGCTCTCAGGCTAGGGACATTTGTCTTGGACATTCAAGTCAAGTCATACTGCAACGTTGCTTTTATTGTTATTTATTTTACCTTTATTTAACGAGGCAAATCAGTTGAGAACAAATTCTTATTTACAATGACGGCCAAACCCGGACGACGCTGAGCCAATTGTGCGCCGCCCTATGGGACTGCCAATGTGAAACAGCCTGCTTGTGTGAAGTGTGTGTGTGTGTTGCAGTTCACGTTCCTCATCCTAGAAGTTGACTGGTCCCCTGACTGTCCTAGTGACTTGTCTTGTGGACTATTTGCCCTCGGGAGAGCGCACTAACCCAGTGTAACATGATAGCTCAACATAGCAGTGTCCAGAGTGCTGGTAGGACTTGTCATAACATTCTCATCATTCCTTCCACTGTTAAAGGGATATTTCACCCAAATTACATACAAACAAAAAAAATGCACGCATCATTTCTAAATCATCCAAATGTATCTCAAATTCATTGTGAAGATCAATGAAGTCACTTATAGATTAATTGAACATGATGCAGCATTTATTGTGAATGGAGTCTCTGCTATCGCGGGAACATTGCCTTTAAATGTCAATCACGCTGTAAAGCTGAACTTCAGCGAATCGGATTGAATAGAGCCCTAAACCAAAGCATGGATCGCTGTCATACCAGGTCCATAGACTCCTACAGGGTAAGAAAACCAATAGACTATCCCTATAATTCTCTCCCAACTGCCTGTTGTATTACAGGTCGAGAGAAATAGTCAAAAGAAACATGCTTGTTTATCAGGTCTGCGTTCAGCATGAGACAACATTGTGGAACGTTCAGATAGAAATTAGTTTTGTAGAACAGACATGGCTCTCTGACATGTAGGGTAAATCATGTCTGCTCTATTCATGATGTTTCTATCTGCAAAATCCCAGAAGGTTTGTCCACTGAACGAGGTCTTGGTTGTTGACAGGAATCAGATCACAGGGGTGTGTGACCTTTATTTGAACTAGACCAAGTCAGTTAAGAACAAATTCTCATTTACAATGACGGCCTACCTCGGCGACGCTGGGCCAATTGTGCGCCGCCCTATGGGACTCCTAATCACGGACGGATGTGATACAGCCTGGATTCGAACCAGGGACTGTAGATGCAGTGCCGTAGACCGCTGAGCCACTCGAGAGCCCATGCTACAACAGTTAACAGCAGAGGTGACACAAACAGCTAATGTGTTGACAATAATCTTTGAAGAAATGCTAACTATAGCAGTTAATATACAATGATATGCTTTTTATTGATAGAAAAGGAAAGCTATAGACATAATGTCTAACAGGTTATACAATACAATGCTTGATATAACAGCCTCCCATTCACACCCAGTGACAATATATATTTTATGTTGGTTTTTTTCCATTAAGAGCAAAACAAATGTACAGTAAATGTAAGTTTTGAGTATTAGGCTGTCCCCCCCCCCCCAAATGGCACCCTATTCCCTATATGGGCCCTGGTCTAAAGTAGTGCACTATATAGGGAATAGGGTTCTGTAGGGCCCTGGTCTAAAGTAGTGCACTATATAGGGAATAGGGTTCCATTTGTAAATTAGCCTTCGTTAGCACTCTCTCTGCAAGTTCGATTTTAACACAGGTTAACATTTAATTTAAATCAACAACAGTAGTGTCGGAGACAAAATACATAAGAGTGCTTAAAGGGATACTTCTACTAGCGTGCTAGCAGTTACCATAGACTTCCGGTCATTCCGTTAATGCTAGTTAGCATTGGCTCACAAAACTAGAACCTCTAAGTTCCTTAATACTGGACACACAAGAGAGAGGACACCTGACTCTGGAGAAGTAGATAAAGGGCCTCGTTACCAAAATCCCGACGTGTGTCCCTTCATGGAAATGGCTTCTGGGGTACATAAAATACCAGTCTGGATTGTTTAAGCACCTCGGGACATGAGGCATCATAAAAATAATGATTTAAGTGCACATGGAGAAAACAGTTCATGTGAGTACTGTGTATGCCTTGTAGTGTCAATCGGAAGTGAATAAAGCCAAGCAATCTATACTGAGTGAACCTCCAAACCTTGTACAAGATAAGCATTCTTGGTGCAACTGAAGGGAAGGATCCCTGACATTTTAGTCCAGTCAGATGATGCAGTAATAACAGTGCTACTTTGAAAGGTCTTTGAACAAAGAAAATAAAAGAGAAAATAGATCCTCTCACTACCACATTCCAGAGTCAGGTCACATCACTTGAAATCTGAACCCACTTAAGCACGAACAACTGACACACAGTACACTTTTGTTAGAGAAAAGGCATTTAAAAAAAAAAAAAAAAAAAGGAGTATTCTTTGGTCATTGAAAACGAGCACACGAGAATGGAAGCCATTTCCCCAGCAGCAAATAAACAAAAGCTTCTCACCACAATAAACAAAATGGCAAAGCAATTATACTGAGGTATCATAGTTTAATACAATCCCTTAAGAGATCCAACTTAATGACTGATTCTATTGCTTCGTGTCATGATAGGATTTCACAAGTGATAGTTGATGCCACATCATAATCCAAATCACAACACGTTAATTTAGACAGCTAAATAACATAATCCCACCCTCTTATTCATTTATTAGGTTTTACTTTTTTTATTTATAAATGGAAAAACATTTGAAATAACCAAGAAAGTTTTTAAGTGGCAAATCAAAGTCGTAAAGACCCCAAACGGCTTACTTAGTAAGAGCCTTGAGCTGTGTGGTAGGTCTTGTCAGTAGCCACACCCTCAGAGCAGGCAGACTCACCCTGAAGTTCTCGCTATTCTCACACAAAGGATTCGGGAGACTGAGAACCCTCCCATCCTGGGAACTTTACTAGGGTTTTATGCTTGAGGAACCCAGTGATGGACATGGACTTCTTTACCGTGGCTGAGGTTGCAGCGGGCCTTGTGGGTCTCTCCCCTGAGGGTGTGGAGCTACCCCCTGTGGAAGTCCAGCAGTGAGGGGCCCCTAGCATCTGTAGCAGGTCCTTGGGGCCGGTCCGGCCCAGGTACTGCCAGGCCTTCTTCCCACTGGTATCCCTGAGGGACACGTTAGCCCTGAACTTATAAACAAGCAGCCGGATCATCTTGTTGTTCCCGTGGATGGCGGCCAGGTGAAGAGGCGTGTAGCCACAGGTAGTCTTCACATCCACGTCCAGTTTCAACCCGGCTTTGTTGACTCCGTACCAGAGTGTGTTGAGGACCCGGTGGTCTCCATGTTTAGCGATCCAGTGCAGGATGGTATAACCAGTGATGAAGTCTCTCTTGGTGAGGAGGCTGGGTTCATCTCTGAACAGGGTGTAGATGTCGGTCCAGGTCCCAGTGGCGCCCTTCACCAGCCAGTCATGTTCCTTCGTCTCCAGGGGGACCAGATCGTGGCAGTGGAAGTAGGAGCTGTCATGGCCGCCAGAGTTAGAGGCTCCGTTCAGGCTCTTGTTACTGGAGGCCCCGGAGTGCATCTCCCGCCTCAGGTTTCTGTAGCTGGGTGTACGAGAGGTGGGGGTGGAGAAGGAGTGGCTGATGCTGAGGTTGGAGGAGAGGAGGTGGAGGCGGTTGTGCCGTGCCGAGACGCTGTCCTCCGGGAACAGTTGGTCCAGGTCGGCTCCGAGGCTGCGGCACATACGGCTGCGGAACCGGCTGCTGATTCCCCGAACAGGGGGTCGGAGGTGGTGCTCGGGGTCTGAACCAGGAAGAAAGGTGGACTCAATGGACTTGGACCCATTGTCATCATGGAGATGACCTGTGGAGTGGTGCCATGACGACGCTCTGTTCGCCTCATCGTCAAGGTAACCGGTGGAGTGATGGTGAGACCAGGGCGCTCTCCTCTCAGCGCGGTGCATCTGAGAGAGCAGTTTGGCCTCCTGAGCACGGCAGAGCATATCGTGCACTTTCACCCTCTGCTGCTCACCTGGGTAGTTCAGGTCCTGGTAGCTGAGAGTTTCATTGCTGGCCCACTCCTCTCTAGGGGAACGCTGGGGCCACTCATCCCTGGAGTCCAGTGACTGGGCTAGGGAGAGACTGCTGTGGCTGGAGGAGAAGTCAGAGCTGGCCTGGTGGTGGTGCTCAGGGTACCCAAACCCATCAGTACACCCAGCAGTGTGGTCCTGGTAGGCAGAGTCCAGGAGTAGGCTGCGTGGGAAAGGCAGGGTCTGGGCTCTGGACTGGGTAACAGCAGCTCCTCCCTCTTCCGGATACTGGATGTCCGGAACAGGGGCTGGGACTCCATCCTTCTGTGGTACAGGTAGGCTGCCATTGCTCTGCGTCAGCTGACAGGCAGGTGTAGCGTGCAGTGGAGCTGCTGGGAGTCCATCTTGTTTTGGTCTGGGCTGCTGTGGGATCCTATGGTGGAGGTGGTAACTGCCATCCAAGTTGCCGTTACTCCGCGTCACCTGGGGGTCAGGGGTCAGTAGAGCGCGTGGAGCAGCAGGAGGACTGTAACCATCAGATAAACAAGGAGAGGAGCTGGCATGCTCTAGAGTGGTGAGCAATGGCCATGCTGTAGCTGTCCTTCTGTGGTCAGCTTCAGAAGTTTTCCTCTGTGGCTGCACTGCATTCTGTTGGACCGGTGTTGGGTGAGACGCTGGAGGTTTCACCTCTGTGTATAGGAACTCAGGGGGCGGATAGGACCTCTTCCTCTTTGGTTCTTTTGACTGCTGGCCAAGTTTGGAACCGCTAATGTAAATACCTTTGTGATTCAGTTCCCATTCTGCTTCAAAGCTCTGACCACTCCCATCTTCTGACCACTTTGATATTGCTGCATTGTACGATGGGAGGAATGGTGCATCTCTGTTGTATATAGGAGGTGAGGCATGGTCTGGCACATGTGGCGAGGAGCATTGGATAGGCTTTTCGTAATTGATAGTTGTTTCCACGTTGTTGTTGTTGTTGACAATTCCAGCCGAGGCTAATACCTTGTCGGTGAGTTGGTTGGTGTCGCCTGGTGGAACGTGTAATTCATGAAAGTGCGTCTCAATCAGTCCCATCTGACCTCTCTGCTGGTTTCGGTTTACCGGAGCTCTCGATGACTGGTCTCTCTCCCTCGGTCTCGCCTGTGGCGCCGGTTGTTTTCTAGCGCGAGGCTTTGGTGAGTGGTATGCGGCGGCGATATCTCCAGCAACCTGCCCCAGACATTTCTTCCTTAGCACAACGTATGATACTCCCTCCTCTGGTTTTACCACAGCCACAGAGTTCACAAACGTTTTAAACAGTTGCCGGTTGTACGTCTGGTTCTCGTGGTCGCGTAAGAACGTTTTGAAGTGAGCCAACAGGTCCGAGTTCTTCACTCTCCCACCCTTGAATTGGAGAAAGTGCAACACCGAATCCTGAGTAAAATCGGTAGCCATTCTGTCTGTTTGCTTCAAGTTTCAAAGTTCAATTGATTGTCACGTTTTTTTTTCTGCGCCAGCAACAATTAACTCCACCCCATGTGAACATGTTTAACTCCACCTGCACACCGGAGCTTCGGTCAACACGGCCGTTAGCTTTGCGCATGAAATGTTACGTAATATAAATTGCCTACCATCCGATGGGCTACATTTCAATGTTGACATTTGAAGACAGGACAAATCATAACCTACAGCCTTTGTCTGGTCAACACCTATCACTAAAACGCATGCTGCAGTCAGGCCTGAATCTATTAATTGCAGGAATCCGTTCTTATTATACACGTTGACGAAAGAATCACTTATAGGGACTGGGAAAACGACCCTGAATTCGTCCCAAATGGCAAGCCCTTATCTCAATTAAGGTAGTCACCCTTCCATCGTGTTAAGTTAATGTACATTGTAAATGTTCTGTAAAATGCTGAAGAAAACTTTGATATCGAGTAAAAAAATTGCATGAGATTGTTAAAACGTTTTTCTTTATTGGTGACAAGGTGTACCAGCAGAGCATAGGCAGTTGACCAGCGCACCCCCCCAAAAAAGACAACTGCTTTTGTTGTTGTTGTTGCAATAAATACAAAACATGTCATTTCTGAACAGTGAAGACAAGGTATTATGGTGGAATCATCTTTATCCCTCTTGTAACGAAAGCTGTTCATCTTAAAACAATACACACACTGGGTAAAAACCAAAACACCTGTATTGCTCCACTGAGTAAAATGCTCTTTCATCAGTAACAGGATCCTGTTATCTTCTTTGCTTTCGCTACTACACTGTGATGGGACAAATACATGAAGGTTGTGGACAGGGGATATATTTTTTTTTAAATATTATAAACAAATCATTCAGTACTTCACACAAAAATCACTTGTTTCCTACTTTGGCAGGTTAACACAGTCATCTACTATAAACACATTTACATTCAAATCAAACTTTGAAGTGACAAGTTTTGTGAAGGATTAAAGCAACATGCTGAGGAAAGGAAGGAAAGAAAACAAGTATATGTAACTTACAGAAGAGGTTCAACGACAGAAATAAAATGGCATGACCTTAAATTAGTCAAGGAAAATCTCTTACACACAGAATCACTGTGAGAAAGACGAGATTTATATCAATATGTTTTTGTTTTTTAATTATTTTATATTCAACAAATAGTTATGAAATAGCAGCTTTTTTCCCCCCCTTTCGTGCCTGGTATGGTGGGTTAATGCCTGCTGGTACACTGGGATGCCTCTTCCTTGCAGATCAGATGACGAGAAGGCCCTGGTTTCTTTCTCTTCTCTATGTGACACTGACGGGTTGGAGAGGGGGCAAGGGGGAATTGTTGCCCTCCTGCCTGACTAGCAGGCCACTGCACCCTCCTAGAGGCCCCTCCGGAGGGCCCCCGCTCTCGTCGCTGTAGAGCCGCTTGATCCCGTCGTAGAATTCGTCGACCTCCATTTCCTCCACCTGAAAAATAATGATTATAACAATAATACAAAATTTAAATTTGTATAGCGCTTTTTATTGGCATTCTCAAACGCTACTTCGAAAAATAACACAATACAAATCAAAACGTTACTGGACACACTTTCACGTGGTTTTATTGGCCTCTGGCAGCCAGAAGGCAGGAGTTCAGTTTGCATCAAATATCAATAGCTCAATCAAATTATATTAGTCACGTGACTGAAATACAACAGGTGTAGACTTTACAGTGAAATGCTTACGAGCCCCTTCCCAACAACTGAGAGTTAAAGACAAATATTTGCACACAAAAAAATAAAAGGACGACAATAAAAAACAATAACGTGGAGTACCAGTACCGAGTTAATGTGCAGAGGTACCAGGTAGTAACATGGATATATACAGGGAGTACCAGGTAGTAACATGGCTATATACAGGAAGTACCAGTACCGAGTTAATGTGCAGAGGTACCAGGTAGTAACATGGCTATATACAGGAAGTACCAGGTAGTAACATGGCTATATACAGGAAGTACCAGGTAGTAACATGGATATATACAGGAAGTACCAGGTAGTAACATGGATATATACAGGAAGTACCAGTACTGAGTCAATGTGCAGAGGTACCAGGTAGTAACATGGATATATACAGGGAGTACCAGTACCGAGTTAATGTGCAGAGGTACCAGGTAGTAACATGGCTATATACAGGAAGTACCAGGTAGTAACATGGCTATATACAGGAAGTACCAGGTAGTAACATGGCTATATACAGGAAGTACCAGGTAGTAACATGGCTATATACAGGAAGTACCAGGTAGTAACATGGCTATATACAGGAAGTACCAGGTAGTAACATGGCTATATACAGGAAGTACCAGGTAGTAACATGGATATATACAGGGAGTACCAGTACCGAGTCAATATGCAGAGTTACCACGTAGTAACATGGTTATATACAAGGAGTACCAGTACAGTCAATGGGCAGGGGTACCAGGTAGTTAGGTAGGGGTAAAATGATATCTAATAAACAGAGTAGCAGCAGCGTGTGTAATAAGTGAAAGTGTGTGTGATGTCAATATGCGCGTGTGAGATATATATAGATATCTATATATAGATCTATGAGTCGAGTCAGTGTCATTAGAGACATTTCAAAACAAACAAGATGAATAAATAAATAAATAAAGGGAGTCAATGTAAATAGCCTGGGCGGCCATTAGATTAACTGTTCAGCAGTCTTATGTCTTGGGGGTAGAAGCTGTTAAGGAGGCTTTTGGACCCAGACTTGGAGCTCCGGTACTGCTTGCCGTGCGGTAGCAGAGAGAACGGTCTGACTTGGGATTTTTAGGGCTTTCCTCTTGACACCGCCTGGTATAGCGGTCATGGATGGCAGGAAGTTGGTCCCCAGTGATGTCCTGGGCCTTATCCTCTGTAGCACGTTTCAGTTGGATGCTGAGCAGTTGCCGTACCAAGCGGTGATGCAGCCAGTCAAGATGCTCTCAATGGTGCAGTTGTGGAACTTTTAGGATCTGAGGACCCATGCCAAATCTTTTCAGCCTCCTGAGGGGGAAGAGGCGTTGTGGTGCCCTCTTCACAACTGTGTGGGTGTGTGTAGACCATGAGAGATCCTTAGTGATGTGGACACAGAGGAACTTGAAGCTCTCATACCTCTCCACTATAGCCCAGTCGATGTGGATGGGAGCGTGTTTCCTGTACTTCACAATAACCTCCTTGGTCTTGCCCACGTTGAGGAAGCACCACACTGCCAGATCTCACACCTCTTCTCTATAGGTTGTCTCGTCGTCGTCGGTGATCAGGCCTACCGCCGTCGTGCCGTCAGCAAACGTAACGATTCAGATTGTTTAATAGTCACATGTACAGGGTTGCAGGTGTGATTGCAGGGTACAGTGAAAATCTTTGGCTTCAAGCTCCACCATGCAGGAAGAAGTCAAATAAAATAAATAACAATGGTGAAATAGAACAATATACATAACTGTTCAGCTTCTCTGAGATGTAAAACACCGAGAGGTATTTAAAGTTATTGAAGGTCTCCACGGCGGCCCTGTTGATGAGGATGGGGGCGTGTCCAGCCTGGTTCCTCCTGAAATCCGCAATCAGCTCCTTTGTTTCGCTACCGTTGAGGGAGAGGTTGTTTTCCACGCACCACGCCGTCAGAGTGCCTACCTCATCTCTGTAGACCGTCTCGTCGGTAAATCAGGCCTACTACTGTTGTGTCGTCGGCCAACTTCATGACGGAGGCGGAGCTGTGTGAGGCCACTCAGTCTTGGGTATACAGGAAGATGCACCATTGTGAGGCCCCCGTGTTGAGAATCAGTGTTGAGGAGGTAATGTTGTCTACCTTCGGCACCTAGGGGGCGGCCCGTCAGGAAGTCCAGGACCCAGTTGCATAGGGAGGACTTCAGACCAAGGGCTGTGAGCTTTGTAATGAGCTAATAAGGCACTATGGTATTGAAGGGAAAGCTGTAGTTGATGAACAGCATCCTCACATTCCTTATGGACGACACAATCATATGTGTCAGGGTGGGAGGCGAATTGGAGAGGGTGGAGGTGATATGGTCTTTGACTAGCCTCTCGAAGAACTTCATGATGACAGAAGGGAGTGCTTCTGGTTGGTAGTCATTCAGTTCCTTTCCCTTTCTTGGGCACACAAGGATGATAATTAACATCTTGAAGCAGGTGGGTATAGCAGCCAGCTGGGGACGATTTGGGGATGCCATCAGGGCCAGCAGTCTGAGCTAGAGAGAGGTTGAAAATGTCAGAACACAACAGCCAGCTAGGGACGATTAGGGATGCCATCAGGGCCAGCAGCCTTGCAAGGGTTAACAGGTTTTAATGACTTACAGTGGCAAGAAAAAAAAATGTATGTGAACCCTTTAGAATTACCTGGATTTCTGCATCATTTGGTCATGAAATGTGTTCTGATCTTCATCTAAGTCACAACAATAGAGAAACACAGTCTGCTTAAACTAATAACACACAAACAATGATACGTTTTCATGTCTTTATTGAACACACCGTGTAAACATTCAAAGTGCAGGGTGAGAAAAGTATGTGAACCCTTGGATTTAATAACTGGTTGACCCTCATTTGGCAGCAATAACCTCAGCCAAACGTGTTTCTGTAGTCGGGAATCAGACCTGCACAACCGTCAGGAGGAATTTTGGACCATTCCTCTTTACAAAACTGTTTCAGTTCAGCAATATTCTTGGGATGTCTGGTGTGAACCTCAAGGTCATGCCACAGCGTCGCAATCGGGTTGAGGTCAAGACTGACTGGGCCACTCCAGAAGGCATATTTTCTTCTGTTCAAGCCATTCTGTTGTTGATTTACTTCTGTCTTTTGGGTCGTTGTCCTGTTGCATCACCCAACTGCTGTTAAGCTTCAATTGGCGGACAGATATCCTTACATTCTCCTACAAAATGTCTTGATAAACTTGTGAATTCCTTTTTCCGTCGATGATAGCAAGCTGTCCAGGCCCTGAGGCACCCACCCAGGCAAACCATGATGCTCCCTCCACCATAGTTTACAGTTGGAATGATGTTGGTGTGCTGGGTCTTCTTTTCTCCACACATAGTGTTGTGTGTTCCTTCCTTCCAAGCAACTCAACTGTAGTTTCATCTGTCCACAGAATATTTTGCCAGTAGCGCTGTGGAACACGCAGGTGCACTTTTGCAAACTTCAGACGTGCAGTAAAGTTTTTTTTGGACTGCAGTGGCTTCTTCCGTGGTGTCCTCATGAACACCATTCTTGTTTAGTGTTTTACGTATCGTAGACTCGTCAACAGAGATGTTAGTATGTTCCAAAGATTTCTGTATGTCTTTAGCTGACACTCTAGGATTCTTCATAACCTCATTGAGCATTCTTCTCTGTGCTCTTGCAGTTATCCTTGCAGGACAGCCAGTCCTAGAGAGAGTAGCAACAGTGCTGAACTTTCTCCAATCATAGGCAATTTGTCTTACCGTGGACTGATGAACATCAAGGATTTTAGAGATACTTTTGTAGCCCTTACCAGCTTTATGCAAGTCAACAATTCTTAATCTTAGGTCTTCTGAGATCTATTTTGTTCAAGGCATGGTTCACGTCAAGCAATGCTTCTTGTGAACAGCACTCACATTTTGTGAGTGTTTTTCTAACCAACATCTCCAATCTCGTCTTTATGATTGTACTCCAGGTTAGCGGACTCCAATTAGCTTTTGGAGAAGTCATTAGCCTAGGGGTTCACATACTTTTTTCACTGCACTGCACTGCGAATGTTTAAATTATGTATTCAATATAGACAAGAAAAATACAATACTTTGTGTGTTATTAGTTTAAGCGTTCCGTGTTTGTCTATTGTTGTGACAGATGAAGAACAGATCACATTTTATGACTAATTTATGCAGAAATCCAGGTAATTCCAAAGGGTTCACTTACTTTTTCTTGCCACTGTACATACGTCCTCAGTGGAGACTGTCAGTGTGTAGCCCACGTTGTCATCGGGTGCTCTCCTCGGCAGCTCAGGGTCATTGTGCTCAAAACTTAAGAAAAGGGTATTTAGCTCATCCGGTAGGGTGGCGTTGGTGACCGCGATGTGGCAGGCTTTATTTTTGTCATCCGTGATCGTTAGGAGCCCCTGCCACATACGCCTTGTGTACAACCCGCTGAATTGCTCCTCCACTCTGTCCCTATACTTGTGTTTAGCCATCTTAATCAAATCTGCCTTAGTCATATTTGTACTGTTTAACCAAACTATTTTTCCAGGTCACCTTGCCCTGTTTATCAGCAGCATCTCTCTCTTTCAGTTGTCCTCCAAGGCAGCGATCAATCCACAGTTTTTGATTAGGATATGTGTTTTGAAAAGATACTATTGGCATTTCGCCACACTCGCAATAACATCTGCTAGCCACGCGACCAATAACATCTGCTAGCCACGCGACCAATAACATCTGCTAGCCACGCGACCAATAACATCTGCTAGCCACGCGACCAATAACATCTGCTAGCTACGCGACCAATAACATCTGCTAGCCACGCGACCAATAACATCTGCTAGCCACGCGACCAATAACATCTGCTAGCCACGCGACCAATAACATCTGCTAGCCACGCGACCAATAACATCTGCTAGCCACGTGACCAATAACATCTGCTAGCCACGTGACCAATAACATCTGCTGACCATGTGTAGTTGACTAATAAAAGTTGATAACACGTCATCTATGCATTTTTTTATGAATCCGGTGACTGAGTATTTAAAGTTAGAAAATTGTCCTGCTCCTTGAAAGTAGCAGCTCTAGCCTTTAGCTCAGTGTGGATGTTGCCTACAATCCATGGCTTCTGGTTGGGATATGTGCGTACGGTCACTGTGGGGAAAAAGTCGTCAATGCACTTATTAATGAAGCCGGTGACAGATGTGGTGTACTCCTTAATGTCGTCGGATGAATCCCGGAATATATTCCAGTCTGTGCTAGCGAAACGGTCCTGTAGCTTAGCATCCGCTTTATCCGACCACTTGTGTATTGAGCGCGTCACTGGTACATCCTGTTTGAGTTTTTGCTTGTAAGCGGGAATCAGGATAATATAATTAAAGTCCGATTAGCCAAATGGAGGGCAGGGGAGATCTTTGTCTGCGTCTCTGAGTGGAGTAAATATGTCTCTAGAGTTTTATCCCTCTCGTTGCAGAGGTGACGTGCTGGTAGAAATGAGGTAAAACCGATAGCAACAGTGCTGAACTTTCTCCATTTACAAGCAATTGGTCTTACTGATGAACATCAAGGATGAACATCAAGGCTTTTAAAGAAACTTTTGTAACCCTTTCCAGCTTTATGCAAGGCAACAATTCTTAATCTTAGGTCTTCTAAAAAATATTACACAAAAAATAACCCCATTGTTCAGGAGCCCGTAAAAACGGCAGCCATTCCCCCCGGCAGCCACTCCCCCCGGCAGCCATTCACCCCGGCAGCCATTCACCCCGGCAGCCATTCTCGTCATACCATAAGAACAACATGCATTTAGAATCAAGGCAGGTAAAATAGCAATAGTAGGATAAGTAGGTAGGTGGTAAAAATACTTTACTCCGGTTGATGGAGTAGCCAAGCTCTCACCTTGCGCTTGGATGAGAGCTTGCAGCGCAGGTGGACTTGGTGGGGTTGGTGGCGGGGCATGGGCGGACCGTGGACCTGGAGCAGGGTGGTGGTGGTGGTGGTGGAGACCCTGGAGAGGCTTCGATCCCTGGGGTCTGGGTCTGTGACTGGGGAGTGGAGCCTGGTGCTGGACTCTCCTTCCCCGTCGCAGGGGTCTGGGGCCAGACTGTGGATGTGGTGCAGGGGCTGGTAGATGTAGACAGTGTTGGGAGGCAGGGAAACCTCCTGTGTGGACAGGCGACGTGAAACCAGCGCTTGACAGCGGATGAGTTGAGAACTATCGATCTAGAGGGGGAGTAAAATGAGAGTCTTGATTATAATTATGTTACTGTGCGTAAAAATGCAGGTAGACTATATTATGAAACCAATGGACAGCAACGGTTCCCAGGGGCATCCTGATAATACCAGTGACTTAAAAAAAAACAACATGGATTCGATACACGGGAGGGACTACAACATCCATATTATGTAAACATCCATATTTTTTCTCCCTGTATTTGTTATGATTTCATTGAACAGACGGTGAGAGAAAGAGACATGGGAGGTTGAGTGGGACGGACGGTGAGAGAAAGAGACATGGGAGGTTGAGTGGGACGGACGGTGAGAGAAAGAGACATGGGAGGTTGAGTGGGATTGAACAGACGGTGAGAGAAAGAGACATGGGAGGTTGAGTGGGACGGACGGTGAGAGAAAGAGACATGGGAGGTTGAGTGGGATTGAACGGACGGTGAGAGAAAGAGACATGGGAGGTTGAGTGTCAAATAGTCAGTAGGTCAGACTAGAATCCACGTCAACATTGATAAATGTGTGCGCTTTAGGCAGAAGCCCTTACTGTCTAACCGGCCCCTATCCAAACATGCCAACAGGCCTAAATGTGTTTTTCTGAGCAGGAGGATAGTGAGAGTTTAGTACCTGTGCTTTCCTGAGCAAGAGGACAGTGAGAGCCAGCCCGTCAGGGCAGATATTCTCCAGCTCCAGGGTGATGAGGGCCAGCGCCAGCATGGATCCCCGGGAGAGGGGCTGTAGCAGGGCGCTGTCGGCCAGGCAGTAGTGCAGCTGCTGGGTCAACACGGACAGGTGCTGCGCCGGGTTACACCCCACCAGACCCACCACGAACCGGGACTTGCAAGACAGCACCATGGCATGGAACTGAAGGGGAACAACAGTGTGTAAGAGAGTGGTGCTAGCAACACCAAGGTTATGGATTCACAACCTCTGAACCCCACAGGTGAACCCCACAGGTATCGCATATACATAATAAACACACTAAAATGTATGCCCTCGAGGTAACTGAGGGACAACAGCAGATTATAGACAAAGAGTGGTAGTTACAGTTGGATGGAATTTAGCTGAATAACACAAATCTGCGTTGTTCTATGTTCTGTTATAAAGTGGTAACCTATAGCTCATAAACAGGGCAGTATTCTGGTGGATACAGTCACGGGTAGGACTGAGCCAGATCCTCCACTCTTAACCTCAAGCCTCTAATGGAGGCTCTGGCTAGGACAGGAGTATGAATGTGTTGGTGGAAGAACAGGACTATTTTATGTTTTAAAGTGATTACCTACTAGGGTTGGGGGCGGAATCCAGATTTTCAAACCTTCATACCGTTCCTGTACCATACCAGGGTATACGGTGTTACCGGCAGTGAACACAAGGGGTGCTAGAATCTTGATCCAGGAGGGGATCGATTGTCAGATTCAGAGTGTTTAGTCACATGGGGCGGGTGGTTAGAGCGTTGGACTAGTAACCGGAAGGTCTCCTAGGCCTCCTATCCACTGTTCCTAGGCCGTCATTGAAAGTCACATTCACAGGGTTTCAGGTGTGATTGCAATGTACAGTGAAAAGCTTAGGCTTCGAGCACCACCATGCAGAACTAAGTGAAATAAAATAATGAAAATGGTAATAAAAAAACTAGAGAAATAGCACCATAACATGTCTTCTTCACCGTCGTGAAGAATTCAAGTAACAGACACATCTGTTCAGAGGAGACTGTGTGAATCAGGCCTTCATGGTCGAATTGCTGCAAAGAAACCACTACTAAAGGACACCAATAAGATGAAGAGACTTGCTTGGGCCAAGAAACACGAGCAGGTGGAAATCTGTCCTTTTTGAGAAAGGAAAAATTTGAGATTTTTGGTTCCAACCGTTGTGTCTTTGTGAGACACAGAGTAGGTGAACGGATGATCTCCACATGTGTGGTTCCCACCATGAAACATGGGGGTGATGGTGCAGGGGTGCTTTGCTGGTGACACTGTCAATGATTTATTTAGAATTCAAGGCACACTTAACCAGCATGGCTACCAAAGCATTCTGCAGTGATACGCCATCCCCTATGGTTTGCGCTTAGTGGGACTCTCCAGGCTGTGTAAGGGCAATTTGACCAAGAACGAGTGATGAAGTGCTGCATCAGATGACCTGGCCTCCACAATCGCTCAACCTCAACCCAATTGAGATGGTTTGGGATGAGTTGGACCGCAGAGTGAAGGAAAAGCAGCCAACAAGTGCTCAGCATATTCCAACTCCTTCAAGAGCGTTGGAAAAGCATTCCAGGTGAAGCTGGTTGAGAGAATGCCAAGAGTGTGCAAAGCTGTCATCAAGGCAAAGGGTGGTGTCGTGACGTTGGCCTGTGGGTAAGGTTTATGACCCCCTCCCATAAATACCTTTCTCACTTCCCTCTCTGTTGACTCTACAGAGGGACTCTTGAATAGCCTTTGTTAAACAGAGAGTCTGGGAACATCAAATAAGTGGAGGGAAAGGAACCATATTTCGGTAATAGAACCAGTTGAAAATATGCATTGGTACTTAATGGATATGATTTCTGTTCGGTTGTCGTCTGAGACATTATGACTGATGACAGGACGACAGGACGACCTGTATCTGAGAAAGTCTACACATTATAGTTATCAGATTCACATGGGATTGTTGTGCAATTCAAATGTTTAAATATAAAATTATTGGTGAAAAGATTCAATGTAATTTTAGCTTCCAAATGAGAGATTTGGGTTTTCATAAGGTTAGGGCTCTGCTCAATCAGTGGCACGCCCCTGTGAAGAGACATGGGCTATAAACTATGAAACACACCCTTCTCCCGCCACTATATAAGCCCTTGACAAAAATGTAACCTCCTGTTCCGAGAATGATAGGACAACGGTCCATACGTTGAAAAGGACTAACATGTCAACTACAGAACTAAACCACCTCAGCGTGAGCTTTGGTTGTGATTGGTATAAACTTTGAACTCTTACTCACTAAAGAAATGAGACATCCTAGCCGTTGAGTTAGCAACAGCAGCTGTAAACGTGGGCAAGGAAAGGACGGACAGAGTATCCCGTCTACCACACAACAACGACACTACAACGTTTCCCGTTCACCACCAGAGACACTCTTCAAAGGACTCAGTTGGGCAACACGGCCTTCCATCTACCACCAACCTTTTGAAGCGCAGCTCTGAGTAAATATTTATTGCATTTTCCTTTTCCAAATGGGCGGTAATTTAGAATGCATAAGATTCTGTATTTACGATAGAGTAGTTGCCTACGGCCCGATAGAGACATTGCTTCTCCCTTTGTTCTTCAGTCTTCCCGCTCTTTCACTCAAACCCAACCCCCGTTCTTTGTGTAACCAGCTGTCATATCTGTTCCGTCCGCTAGGGACGTTTTCCTTTATGACGTAATTTGTAATCAAGGTATGACTCATTCCGTGTATATGTAATTCTGTGTGATTAGTTAGGTATTTAGTAAATAAATAATTAAACCCAATGTTGTATTGCTGATTCAACTTGTTAGCCAGGGTTCGCGAAGAAGAATTTACAATTTTCAGATGAGACTGAAATAAAGTGACGATTAATATTGACTGCTATTAAGGTAAAATATTACTACGTCTTTAAGAGTTTATTCGGAAGATAACTGCTCTATAAATATTATTTCGTGGTGCCCTGACTTTCTAGTTAATTACATTTACATGATTAGCTCAATCAGGTAATATTAATTACAGAGAAAGGATTTTAGAGAAGAGCATGTCAATATCACTTAATGCAGCATAGCCAAAGACACAAGAGTGGCTACTGTGAAGAATCTCAGATATAAAATATATTTTGATGTTTAACACTTTTTTTTGTTGGTTACTACATGATTCCACGTGTTATTTCATTCTACAATGTAGAAAATAGTAAAAAAAATAAAGAAAAACCCTTGAATTAGTAGGTGTGTCCAAACTTTTGACTGGTACTGTGTGTAATATATATATATACAATAAATAAATAAATACATAAAACCAGCACTTGACCCCCCCCCCCCCCCCCCTTCTAGCTCTAACTCTACTAATAGCTACTTTGAGGAAAAATGTACTTCCTATGCCTGTGATGTGGTGGTCTCACCCAGCTAATGCACGAACTGTAAGTCTCTCTGGATAAGAACGTCTGCTAAATGACTAGAATGTCAAAAGGCTGAGCTGTAGACAGTGTGCAGTACAATAGCCTTGTCCATGGATCTGTCGGGGCGGTGGGCGAGTTGGGAGAGGGTGGAGTGTGTCGTGGAGGGAGGTGGTGGTGATAGTCTTTGACTAGCCTCTCGAAGCACTTCACAATGACAGAAGACAGTGCTTCTGGTTGGTAGTCATTCAGTTCAGTTACTTTCCCTTTCTTGGATGCGGGGATGATAACTGACATCTTGAAGCAGGTGGGTAAATCAGCCTGAGCTATGGAGAGGTTGCTGTAACTAGGAAGCTTGTTCTTGCAAGCTAGCCACAAACCAAATGTATAGCTGGAGCCCCAGGCTGGCTGTCATTCATTTGCCATATCTTAAAATAGTTCAGTGGTGTAGCACACACCTCCAAAACTTTAGAGGGGCCCGGTAATTAAAAATCATACCTTCGGTATTTCAAAATACTCCCGCTATACGGTATACCGCCCAAGCCTATTACCTTTCACTCAAAAAAAACAGGGGAGTATTCTGGTGGATCCAGTCCTGGGCAGGACTGAGCCAGATCCTCCACTGCAAGCTAGCTAGTGGTTCTAGCGGTGGTTCCGGCTAGGACAGAAGTATGAATGTGGTGACAGAATACAATACACTCACAATGTGTAGAAATTCCAGCGGTGTTGCAGCGTGCAGGTCCCAGTTGAGTTTATCCAGAATGATCCTCTCCATTCTCAGTATCTCTGATGGGGAGCAGCCACACCTGCTGCTGCTGGCCAAGTCACGCAGCAACGGCACACGCTGCGCGCACACACAGACAGAGAGCGAGACGGAGAGAGAGAGACAGAAAAAAAAATAAAAAGAAAGACAAAGAGGACTTCTGGTTAGTTGGGTTCAACCCACTTTCTGCCAACTTGGTGTGTAGTTCCCTAGGACTTCATCTAGCATTACAACTACTGGAGCTAACCTTCACAGTGAGCAACATTTTCAGCATTTGGAAAATAACCTTTCGTTGGGACGTTCATAAAATAGTTTGTTTTTAATACAGCTGCAAATCATATTGCCAAATGTTTGGATAACAAAGCTGAATAGAAAGAAACAAATAATGTGAATTAGTGAAGCACATGAAGGAAGGACTGGTGGTGTGAGGCTAGGATGTAATCACCTCGTCTTCCTCGCTGGTTTTGGCAGCCAGGAAGTAACAGGCGATGGCGATGCAGCGGAGGTACTTTGGACGGGCCTGAGGAGAGGAGAGAGAGAGAGACAGGGTCAGGAGGACTAAGTGATGTCACTAGTACCCAGTGTCTAAACTCAGCACCCCGGGCTCTACCTACTCTGTGAGGAAGGCAGCCCAGGTTAAAGACATTCTCCAGGACTACTACTCTGTAAGGAAGGCAGCCCAGGTTAAAGACATTCTCCAAGACTACTACTCTGTGAGGAAGGCAGCCCGGGTTAAAGACATTCTCCAGGACTACTACTCTGTGAGGAAGGCAGCCCAGGTTAAAGACATTCTCCAGGACTACTACTCTGTAAGGAAGGCAGCCCAGGTTAAAGACATTCTCCAGGACTACTATGTGAGGAAGGCAGCCCAGGTTAAAGACATTCTCCAGGACTACTACTCTGTAAGGAAGGCAGCCCAGGTTAAAGACATTCTCCAGGACTACTACTCTGTGAGGAAGGCAGCCCAGGTTAAAGACATTCTCCAGGACTACTACTCTGTGAGGAAGGCAGCCCAGGTTAAAGACATTCTCCAGGACTACTACTCTGTAAGGAAGGCAGCCCAGGTTAAATACATTCTCCAGGACTACTACTCTGTGAGGAAGGCAGCCCAGGTTAAAGACATTCTCCAGGACTACTACTCTGTGAGGAAGGCAGCCCAGGTTAAAGACATTCTCCAGGACTACTACTCTGTGAGGAAGGCAGCCCAGGTTAAAGACATTCTCCGGGACTACTACTCTGTGATGAAGGCAGCCCAGGTTAAAGACATTCTCCAGGACTACTACTCTGTGAGGAAGGCAACCCAGGTTAAAGACATTCTCCAGGACTACTACTCTGTGAGGAAGGCAGCCCAGGTTAAAGACATTCTCCAGGACTACTACTCTGTAAGGAAGGCAGCCCAGGTTAAAGACATTCTCCAGGACTACTACTCTGTGAGGAAGGCAGCCCAGGTTAAAGACATTCTCCAGGACTACTACTCTGTGAGGAAGGCAGCCCAGGTTAAAGACATTCTCCAGGACTACTACTCTGTAAGGAAGGCAGCCCAGGTTAAAGACATTCTCCAGGACTACTACTCTGTGAGGAAGGCAGCCCAGGTTAAAGACATTCTCCAGGACTACTACTCTGTAAGGAAGGCAGCCCAGGTTAAAGACATTCTCCAGGACTACTACTCTGTGAGGAAGGCAGCCCAGGTTAAAGACATTCTCCAGGACTACTACTCTGTGAGGAAGGCAGCCCAGGTTAAAGACATTCTCCAGGACTACTACTCTGAGGAAGGCAGCCCAGGTTAAAGACATTCTCCAGGACTACTACTCTGTAAGGAAGGCAGCCCAGGTTAAAGACATTCTCCAGGACTACTACTCTGTGAGGAAGGCAGCCCAGGTTAAAGACATTCTCCAGGACTACTATTCTGTGAGGAAGGCAGCCCAGGTTAAAGACATTCTCCAGGACTACTACTCTGTGAGGAAGGCAGCCCAGGTTAAAGACATTCTCCAGGACTACTACTCTGTGAGGAAGGCAGCCCAGGTTAAAGACATTCTCCAGGACTACTACTCTGTGATGAAGGCAGCCCAGGTTAAAGACATTCTCCAGGACTACTACTCTGTGATGAAGGCAGCCCAGGTTAAAGACGTTCTCCAGGACTACTACTCTGTGAGGAAGGCAGCCCAGGTTAAAGACATTCTCCAGGACTACTATTCTGTGAGGAAGGCAGCCCAGGTTAAAGACATTCTCCAGGACTACTACTCTGTGGGGAAGGCAGCCCAAGGTTAAAGACATTCTCCAGGACTACTACTCTGTGGGGAAGGCAGCCCAGGTTAAAGACATTCTCCAGGACTACTACTCTGTGAGGAAGGCAGCCCAGGTTAAAGACATTCTCCAGGACTACTACTCTGTGAGGAAGGCAGCCCAGGTTAAAGACATTCTCTGGTACTTTTGTATACCTTTTAGCCAAAAGTGGTCCTTGAAAATTGCCTACTAGTCTTTGACTCACTCAAATGGCGAGGCGCTGAACCCCATTGGCCAGAACTTGAATTACTAGGGGGCTGGCCCAAGTAAGGGAAAATATACGGAACAAAATGGGCCGCGAACGTCAACAGCGTAATGCAAATCAAATTAGAAAGAGTCTATTTTTCTCGCGTCTATTCAGAGCAACGCTGCGAAAATGAGCAAATAAATGGTGTGGGTCGTTTGTAGAAAAGAAATTTGAGAAATTGTTATGATCTTCCCTATGTAGACTAGCTAAAGATCTAGTTTAAAATCTATTGGTAAACCACCTCAGTCATCGGCTTCATCAATAAGTGCATTGATGACGTCGTCCCCACAGTGACTGCACGGACATATCCCAACCATAAGCCATGGATTACAGGCAACATCCGCATCGAGCTAAAGGCTAGAGCTGGCGCTTTCAAGGAGCGGGAGACTAATCCAGATGCTTATAAGAAATCCTGCTATGCCCTCAGATGAACCATCAAACAAGCAAAGCGTCAATACAGGATTAAAATTGAATCCTACTACACCGGCTCTGACGCTCGTCGGCTGTGGCAGGGCTTGAAAACTATTACGGACTACAAAGGGAAACCCAGACCCGAGCGGCCCAGTGACACAAGCCTACCAGACGAGCTAAATGCCTTTTATGTTTGCTTCGAGGCAAGCAACGCTGAAGCACGCTTGAGAGCACCAGCTGTTCTGGATGACTGTCTGATAACACTCTCGGTAGCCGATGTGAACAAAACCTTTAAACATGTCAACATTCACAAAGGCGCTGGGCCAGACGGATTGCCAGGACGTGTAGTCAAAGCATGCGCTGACCAACTGTCAACTATCTTCACTTACATTTTCAAGCTCTCCCTGACCGAGTCTGTAATACCTATATGTTTCAAGCAGACCACCATAGTCCATGTGCCCAAGGAAGTGAAGGTAACCTGCCTAAATGATTACCGCCCCGTGGCACTCACATCGGTAGCCATGAAGTGCTTTGAAAGGCTGGTCATGACTCACAACAACAGCATCCTCCCGGACACCCTAGACCCACTCTAATTCGCATACCGCCCCAACAGATCCACAGAAGAGGCAATCGCACTCCACACTGCCCTTTCTCACCTGGACAAAAGGAACATCTATGTGAGAATGCTGTTTATTGACTACAGCTCAGCATTCAACACCATAGTGCCCACGAAGCTCATCACTAAGCTAAGGACTCTGGGACTAAACACCTCTCTCTGCAACTGGATCCTGGACTTCCTGACGGGCCGCCCCCAGGTGGTAAGAGTAGGCAACGTGTTGTCTGTCACTCTGATCCTTAACACTGGGGCCCCTCAGGGGTGTGTACTTAGTCCCCTCCTGTATTCCCTGTTTACCCATGACTGCGGGGCCAATCTCGACATCAACATCATCATTAAGTTTGCTGACGACACAACAGTGGTAGGCCTGATCCCCGACAACGATGGGTCTATAGGGAGGTCAGAGAACTGGTGGTGCCAATTGGCAACAGTGTGGTGCCAAGACAACAACCTCTCCCTCAATGTGATCAAGACAAAGGAGCTGATCGTGGACTACAGGAAAAGGCGGGCTGAACAGGCCCCCATTAACATCGAAGGGGTTGAAGTGGAGCGGGTTCGAGAGTTTCAAGTTCCATGGTGTCCACATCACCAACGAACTATCATGGTCCAAACATACCAAGATAGTCGTGAAGAGGGCACGAGAAACATTTTCCCCCTCAGGAGACTGAAAAGATTTGGCGTGGGTCCTCAGATCTTCAAAAGGTTCTACAGCTGCACCATCGAGAGCATCCTGACCGGTTGCATCACCGCCTGGTATGGAAACTGCTCGGCATCTGACTGTAAGGCGCTACAGAGGGTAGTGGAAACGGCCCAGTAGTTATAGACTGTTTTCTCTGCTACTGCACGGCAAGCGGTACCGGAGCGCCGAGTCTAGGACCTAAAAGGCTCCTCAACAGCTTCTACCCCCAACCCATTAGACTGCTGAACAGTTCATAAAAATAGCCACCGGACAAGTTACATTGACTCCCCCTCCCCCCTCTTGTACCCTGCTCGCTCTTTGTTTGTTACCTATGCATAGTCACTTCGCCCCCACCTACATGTACTGATTACCTCAACTAGCCTGTACCCCTGCACACTGACTCGGTACCAGTGCCCCCTGTATATAGCCACGTTATTGTGATTCTTATTGTGTTACTTTTTATTTTAGCCTACTTGGTAAATATTTTATTCTTCTTGAACTGTACTGTTGGTTAAAGGGCTTGTGAGTAAACATTTCACGGGTGAGTCTACACTTGTATTCGGCGCAAAGTTTGATTTGATTTGAACATAAATACAACTGTTTATATGGATTCTACTGACAATTAAATGTGGCATATGCTACACATGTTAATTGACGCCCTCTACTCTCGCTTGCACATTTTTACGCCTTTGACGGCGTCTCTCTGTGTGGTTTCGGCTATTCCGTTCATCTCTCATTCCAGGATTTTGGGAATTACCGCCTTAGTACAAAAGGGGGCGCCAAAACCACACAAAAACCCAGTGGCGTTTATTTACCAGAATGCTAACAAAATTAGCACAAGTAATAGCTACTTTTCATGCGGGATACTAGCAAAATATGCTAATGAGCGCAAACAAAAATAAACTAATTGCAAAGACAGGTAAATCCAGCTCATAAAGGGGTATATATATATATATATATATATAGGAGCTACTGAATGTCATTTCTAGTGAGTTTGGACATTTACAAGCGAATGTGAACGAGGGACATTGTGCATAATGAACAAAGTTTTGACGCATGCTTGTCTGAAAGAAGAACAGTACAGGCTCAGAAGCAGCATGTGTACATGCTGTGTCTGTGTGCAGTCTGGAGTCACTAGGTCAACAAGCCTGCCTGCTCAGCTCAGAGAAGATGGGGAAGGAGCAGACGGACCAAGAACAGAGAGCAGAAAAAAAACAATCAAGATAGTAGTGGCAGCTGTACAGATAATTCATTTAAATAGCTTTGATTTCTCAAACACGGCAGAAAGCTAACACTATATGATGCCCCGTTATTAATTCAGCCACCTACTTAAATAACTAGCAAGTTAAAAACTTAGGTTCGCGTAAACACAGAATTCTGTGTTTGGGATGAACTGGAATGCCGACTGCAAGCCAGGCCTAATAGCCCAACATCAGACCTCACTAATGCTCTTGTGGCTGAATGGAAGCAAGTCCCCGCAGCAATGTTCCAACATCTAGTGGAAAGCCTTCCCAGAAGACTGGAGGCTGTTATAACAGCTGTGCTTCAGTTGCACTTCTACACTGAGAAGAGAATTCAGGAATGGGCATTCTATCAGCAGACAGCACTCTGACTGATGTCTAGCTACTTTTCTCGGTGTAGCCCGCCTACTTTTCTCTGGTAAAGATTAAGTTTAAGCAAAACATTAGAATGCAGCCAGCTACATTTCCTATGATAAACATTAGAATGCAGCCAGCTACATTTCCTATGATAAACATTAGAATGCAGCCAGCTACATTTCCTATGATAAACATTAGAATGCAGCCAGCTACATTTCCTATGATAAACATTAGAATGCAGCCAGCTACATTTCCTATGATAAACATTAGAATGCAGCCAGCTACATTTCCTATGATAAACATTAGAATGCAGCCAGCTACATTTCCTATGATAAACATTAGAATGCAGCCAGCTACATTTCCTATGATAAACATTAGAATGCAGCCAGCTACATTTCCTATGATAAACATTAGAATGCAGCCAGCTACATTTCCTATGATAAACATTAGAATGCAGCCAGCTACATTTCCTATGATAAACATTAGAATGCAGCCAGCTACATTTCCTATGATAAACATTAGAATGCAGCCAGCTACATTTCCTATGATAAACATTAGAATGCAGCCAGCTACATTTCCTATGATAAACATTAGAATGCAGCCAGCTACATTTCCTATGATAAACATTAGAATGCAGCCAGCTACATTTCCTATGATAAACATTAGAATGCAGCCAGCTACATTTCCTATGATAAACATTAGAATGCAGCCAGCTACATTTCCTATGATAAACATTAGAATGCAGCCAGCTACATTTCCTATGATAAACATTAGAATGCAGCCAGCTACATTTCCTATGATAAACATTAGAATGCAGCCAGCTACATTTCCTATGATAAACATTAGAATGCAGCCAGCTACATTTCCTATGATAAACATTAGAATGCAGCCAGCTACATTTCCTATGATAAACATTAGAATGCAGCCAGCTACATTTCCTATGATAAACATTAGAATGCAGCCAGCTACATTTCCTATGATAAACATTAGAAATATGATGAACATGCATTCTTTTCGGCAAAAAATACCTTGCTTTTTCATTCTAATCCCATTTACTTGTGTGGCTGCCAGCCAAATTGCGTTGCAGTTCTCTTGTCATGTGATGAAAACAAAGATATGTTCTGTTGAATGTTAATGTATTTTATGTGACGCTGCTGGAAGTGGTGTTGGAGGGCCAGTAGGAGGCACTCTTTCCTTTGGTCTAAAAAAAAATATCCCAATGCCCCAGGGCAGTGATTGGGGACACTGCCCTGTGTAGGGTGCCATCTTTTCGGATGGGACTTTAAACGGGTGTCCTGACTCTCTGAGGTCATTAAAGATCCCATGGCACTTATCGTAAGAGTAGGGGTGTTAACCCCGGTGTCCCGGCTAAATTCCCAATCTGGCCCTCAAACCAGTATGGTCAAATAATAATCCCCAGTTTACAATTGGCTCATTCATCCCCCTCCTCTCCCCTGTAACTATTCCCCAGGTCGTTGCTGTAAATGAGAACGTGTTCTCAGTCAACTTACCTGGTAAAATAACGGAGAAAAAAAAATAATAATAAAAAAAAAAATGTAATGTAAAATGTGAAGGGAAACTATAGTTGCACATCCCCTGATCACTCTATAGGAGAATAAAAAACACATGCATTTACAATATAAAACACGACCCCTGTCAATACACAGCTGGACTCACCAACTCAAGTGACTGGCTCAACTGTCCTGGGGAACTACGGTAAGCTTCATAATGTAAAATAATGTGACAGGTGAAATTATGACATTTGCAATCTGTTTTACCTTCTAACATATTGCACAAGTTGACTGCAGGTATTAACTTAAAAAAGTATCTACAAATATTCAAATGTATTGAAAAACTTCAAATCAATAGTTTCAACGGTATTGACATTGGGAAAAACCATCCTGTGGCTATTTCCAAATACCCTGGTATACCGTATACCACCCAAGCCTAGCCTAGCTCTTTTATAAGGGAGCCAGGCTAATACTAGGGGAAGTAAGATTAATCGGATAGATAGATACAGGAAGAGACAGGAGAGCTACTTGTCAACAGGCCTAAATAAATCACACTGACACTTCCTGAGTGAACTGTAGAGTGTATGTTACTTCCTGCAACATCAGGTTTGATAAGTTACAGATGAATTTACATTATTATTTTTTTTAATCGAGCTAACCTCATAAAAGCGTCAAATCTTGTCCAAGAGTAGTCACAGTGAAGATAATAAATATAACCTAGCCTTCACAACTGGTAAGGTTAAAGATGCTGTTGACATTCTATGTAGATCTATAGCTGATAAGATTAAACATTGTGTTGCCATCTTACCTTTATAGCACCTAAAAACCTGTCTAAAATACTGATGGTTAGGGAGAGGGTCTCTGGATAGAGCTTGGTGTCACTGTGCAGGTCAATGAGCCAGCACACAGCCTCATCACGCTGGGCAGGGGAGATGTCTGTATCCTAGGGATAATCACAGAGGGGTCAGTTAAAATGACCACAGGTCAGTCAGTTACAGAGGAAACATAGTATGAGCGTCAGTAAACTGTGATTGACCCTTTCACATTCAGGGAAAATAAACTCAAACATTCCAATTAGGTTACAATATAAAAAGTATCAAAACCACTCACTTAAAAAAAAATCACTAACAAAAGTCTCAAGCAAAACAACAAAAATCAAATCATAGACTTGATTAAAGTACAGAAAAATAATATTTATTGAAAGAGAGCCTGAATGTCAATTATAAATAAACAAAATTACAGTCAACATTTCAACTAAAAGGTCAAGCTGTCCCTTGAAGATAAAGAATGACTTGAGGCAAACAGATCAACCAAACCAGTGAATTAATAAAAGAGAAGACCTTTCTGAACTCGTCTGCATACCTGTAACCTGACACTGGTCTAACCAGCACCCACTGGAAGCTTTTAGCTTCAGACATAGGCTAAGTACCAAATGACACACTATTCCCTATTTAGTGCACTACTTTTGACCAGAGCCCAAGTGCACTAGTGAATAGGATACCATTTGGGATGCATTCAAACGTTGCTTTACAGTGACCTGAACTCTAGCCTTGCCCTAAAGACACTTCTCACCATCATGTTGCCTTGTTAAAGTGCCTCTTGACTCATAGTGAAATTACTCAGTGAGCAAAACAACCAATGTACTAGGTCCCAAGTTATTGTCTCGACTTGAATTGACTGACTGGTTTACCCCTTCTACTGCACTCGATTTTGGGACAGGTTATGGCTGTTACTGCACTCCGTTTTGGGACAAGGTGTATCTGTTACTGCACTCCGTTTTGGGACATGTGTCTGTTACTGTGTACTCCTGTTATGTTTTAATTTCCACAGATCATTTGTAGAGATAAGATGGTGAAGGTCAGAGCCTTATACATTACAGTTGGATAAGGCTCAATATCAGGCTCTGGTGACACTGGCAGTAATAGCTTATCTTAGCAACATGTTGATGACCACACTGTGTACATGTGTACTTTTAGGCAAATCAGATAGAAGTGTGCTGCAGTGAGTCAGCAGGAAAGAGCCTCAGATTAACAGTCAGGCAGGCATCCTTTTCGAAATCCTGTTAACTTGCTAACACTTTCAGCAGGTTTCTGTTGCTAGCCAATGATCAGGGCAGGACTGTTCATTGGACTAATGAGTAGGATGGAAGTGAAAGCATGAACCTCTTAGCCACAGCAGGTGCTTCATTTTTAAAATGTAACCTTTATTTAACTAGGCAAGTCAGTTAAGAATAAATTATTATTTACAATGACGGCCTACCCCGGCCAAAACCTAACCCGGACGACGCTGGGCCAATTGTGCGCCGCCCTATAGGACTACCAATCACGGCCCATTGTGATACAGCCTGGAATCAAACCAGGGTCTGTAGTGACACCTCTAGCACTGAGATGCAGTGCCTTAGACCGCTGCGCCACTCGGGAGCCCAATATGTGAGTTCCCATTCCAGGAGTTGAATCCAGGCCCCCTGAGTGAAAACCAGAAATCCTAACCGCTAGACCATATGGGAACCTTTAGTCAATGCCCCGTTGCACTCACAAATGAAAGCAAATGGGTCCCACTCATAACAGTGACCTTAGGTGATACACATATCTGTACCAAGGAAATAACCTAAGATAGATACCACCTCAAAACAAAGTTTAACATGACTTGCTGCATTCTCTTTCATACGGACAACAGCACAGCGTTTTTGTGTTGTGGGATTCACCTGAACGCCGATATACGTATTTTTGGGCACGTACGCCTTCCACATCTGGGCTTCCCTAGAGGCGGCCTTTTCCAGAAGAAAAGACAGCCTCTGGCTTTCCAAGGGTTCGGCAAACTTCCTCATTGCGACCCCTGGATACGCCTCCCTCCCCACTGTATACAGCTACCTGTAAGTGCCAGAGAAAACACATAGAAGATGAGTTGTATTTTACAACATGTTTATGAATTGTAGTTTACACCCAAGTTAAGGTGATACCAAACAAACACTTCCTTATGAATACTACTGTAACCTGGTTTAACGGACACTGGTCCCCACCAAAAACGCTCATTCATTTTGCCAACTAGCGATACTATTTTCTATAGTAACAACAGCGATGAGGTATTCTCTCATATCGAGACGATTCCGGCTAATATTACCGTTACCGAGTTATGGTTAGCCAGTTAGTTGACCGAACAGCTAGCTAGCAACCGAACTAGCGAGAACAGAAACAAACACCAACCGATGGTAAACGTTAACTAATAATAAACCCTTTCATTAATAGACAACGCATATTATCCAAAATAACTTAATCTATTTATAAATCGATATGACTATATAAAGCTCTACTTCATGCTAGCTAGCATTAGCTTACCCCCCCTGCAAAGCTGTGGGAATCACAGTTTGACTTGGAAATCATCCGGTCCATTAAACTGAGGTAAAAACAAAAAAAGAGAGGTAAATCGAGTCTTAAATTACTCCATCTTCGATTTTATGTTGTGTTTTATTTTTGGGATAAATGAGGGTGTCTTCCAAATTACATGTATATGAAAATGGTACGGAATAGACAGATATGTCTACTTCCGAGTAGGAGACTCTTGGGAGATAAATCGATCCGCGTACGTAGCTGGTCCCGAAAATTAATATTGTACCAATATTTGGGATAAATGTTAGTTATTATGGTAAATTAAAAATTACAAATTGTTGTTTTCGGTTTTATCACGATGGATTTGAGCTATGACATTACATTTGTTTTCAATTGTATTCGATGTTTGGTGGGCCTATTTTCTATTGCGAATGAATCCTACAACAATATTATGTTATGTAAATACGTTTCAGACGTTTTCTTTACCCTTTGCCAACCACGTCTGAATATGAAACAGATTTGTATAAATAAACCACTATTTGTGATAATACTGTGCATAGGGGACATAAATTCAAATAAAACAGAGAGACCACATACTTACACCTTGTTCTCGACAGTAATCATAAACCTGGAAAATGATTTACTGCCAATGCTGCACCCCTAAATGCATATTTTCTTTTAATTATTGATTTTGCTTTATAAAACCAACTCGGTGCTTGGGGTTTTGTGTGATGTGCAGGAACAGTAATACCGTATCAGTAATACCGGCTATAACAGTATTATCATAAATTCCCCTAGTCATCCCTGAATCAATGTATTTAACAGTTATTTAACTAGGCTAGTCAGTTAAGAACAAATTCCCAAATATTCTGCAGACAGTTGGTTGGACCAGAAAAAAAAGAAGGGAAAATTGGTCGTTTAATATGTTTAAATGCCCTACATACAATCCCGAGCTAATTATTTCTAACCAATCGTGAGTAAAAGGGTTTGTCCAGGCATCCAATAGAAATAAAACAATTTGGGCGGACTATTTGAACGGAAAAAAAGGAGAAAGATGATTGGTTCGTGGAAGTGTCAATATCGAGCTGGTGTAGAAAAACAGCCCTCCATACTAAATCCATTGTAATTCATAAGTAATGTTTAACCACGTTACTTATTACAACGTTAAATTTGTCTAGCGCTATAAACTCTTTAATAAGTACTAAATAGTAGTAAACTACAAAAAGAGGCAGACTTTCCTCGACAAGTCAAAAGAAGGTGGATAGCTACGGACGTGATTGGCTAACGCGACATTGACGTCCGTTTCTGGGTGTGGAAATTCTCAACATCAACAAAAAGAGAAAAGAAATGAGAAACTAGAGATTACAAGGAACAAACAATAGTTTGGGACGTGAGAATATATCGATGTAACTAACATAACAGGTAAATATTGAAATTCATAAAGTGTACACGAGATGCAAGAAAACTGAATAGATGTGAGGTAATGTGAAATGTTCTAATGCTATTGTAAGACTATTTTATCTAGTTCAATTAATTCCTTCCTGAAGCCAGGATTAAATGTTTTTTTTTTAATCATGATTTTAAAACGGCACTATAAATCTCTATTGGTTTTGCCTTTTAATGGTTGTCGATGAAATTTGGCATCTTCAATTGATTTTCTCACAGCGAAAAATCTAGATAACCCAGTTCGCTGCCTTGGCTTTGTTATTTATCGTCTCTGTTAGCTAACGTTATACCCTGGCTGGTTTAGTTTGCGCTACTTCCTCATAAAGCAGTCGAGATTTTACACAAAAACATGTTGTTTTTTTTTACATCACCGACTAGTAGCTGCAACCCGCTTTTATTAGACTAAAATTTTATATCGATTGAACACCAAGATCTATGAAAATCGAAGGGAATTGCCAGGGAATGAACTCTGACCTAGGCGAGAACAAGAATAACCCCCCCCATCCCGTCGACGATTTGAAGCATTATTTGCCATCTAATAGATTCAAGCGAACGCCGTTTTGCGGTGTTATCCATTTTTCTAGTGTCTCACAACATAAAACATTTGGCATAACTACAACTGTTTTTCACTCTAAGTGGGATTTGTTCTGATGTATGTAAGCGTTATTAACCTAAGACATCTGACACCGTATCCCAGTTGAGAGAGGGGGGGGGCAGACCTTGAACCTATTGCCTGGGTGAATGAATGTAACGTTAACGGACAACCATTAACATCAGACTCGTGTTGTTTTACAGTGGAAGGATTTCAGATTTCTGTAACAATACAGTCTAAAAGATGGAAGCCGTTAAACTTATGAGGGAGCTGAAAACCAATTTTGAACGGGAGATGAATTATCTTCCGAAAGAAACGGGACTCCACTTGATCGAATCAGCCAGAGAGGTAGATATTCACTGCAGTACAGTAAATATGCTGTACGATCAATATTATTATTATTATTATTTTTATAAATAAATTGTTAAATATAAATCCTGTAACAATAACATTATGGTTAAACAAATATATATTTTTAAACTATCACCTATTACATATTAATACACATTTAATGCCTAAAATGTTTTATGAATTACAGAATGCCAGCCAAGGAATCTCAGCTAAATGTAGGGACGTCAAAGTGGAAGACCTCTGGAGCCTGACCAGTTTCTTTGGGTACAGCACCCAGACCTTCGTTCTGGCAGTCAACCTGCTAGATAGATTTTTGGCCATGATGAAGGTGAGATGAAAAACCAAATACAAGCAGACTGCAGAAAGAATTTCAACCCTTTAAAAATAACATTTTGTTCTCCTTTCTTGACAAAAACAACCATGACACTGAGCATGGACATTTACAAGTTAAATGAAAGGGAGGTGGTTTGACTAATGATTGCATATGTCCACTAATTACAAGCCTTTGTGTGCGTGTGTGTGTGTGACTCCTCTTCAGGTCCAACCCAAACATTTAGCCTGCATTAGCATCAGCTGCCTCCACATCGCAGCCAAAGCAGTCGAAGAGGATTGTAACGTGTCTTCCACCAATGAACTTATTCGTATCAGCCAGTGCAAGTTTACGGTCTCGGACCTCAGTCGCATGGAGAAGATCATTTCCGAGAAACTCAACTTCCAACTCGAAGCCATCACAGCCTTAACCTTTTTGCACCTATACCATAGAATCACACGCTCACACACCTCAGACAGGTAAGGCACCCATTATGACAGATACAACAAATAGCCTAATTCTGAAGATAGCAATGGTGACATAATGAACTAGACATGAACTTTAAGCAGCTGTTGACATATCTGGCTTATCATTAGGGCTGGCACAATTACCATATCTGACCAATCACGGTCATCCAAAATTCCATAACGTCACAGCCCGACTTATCATCATGGTGCTGTCAAGACAACTGGGATCTTGTGGGGGGTGGGGGGGGAGCATCGCAGTGCTTGAGGTGTCACTACAGGCCCCGGGTTCGATTCCAGGCTGTCACAGCTGGCCGTGACACCCATGAGGCGGTGCACAATTGGCCCAGTGTCGTCTGGGTTTGAATTATTTCTTTATTTAACTTGGCAAGTCAGTTAAGAACAATTTTTGATTTACAATTAAGGCCTAGGAACAGTGGGTTTGTCAGCTCAGGGATCCGATCTAGCAACCTTTCGGTTACTGGCCCAACACTCAAACCACTAGGCTACCTGCCACCCCAGGGGAGGGTTTGGCTGGCCGGGATTTCCTTGTCCCATTGCTCTCTAGATACTCGTTGCGGGCCGGGCGTCTCTAAGCTGACTTCGGTTGCCAGTTAGACAGTGTTTCCTCTGACACAGTGGTGCGGCTGGCTTCCGGGTTAAGGGAGCAGTGTGTCAAGAAGCAGTGCGGCTTGGCAGGGTCGTGTTTCGGAGCATGCATGGCTCTCAACCAGACGTGCTCAATGGGATTGAGATCCAGGCTCTTCGCTGGCCATGGCAGAACACTGACATTACTGTCTTGCAGGAAATCACGCACAGAACGAGCAGTATGGCTGGTGGCATTGTCATGCTGGAGGGTCATGTCAGGATGAGCCTGCAGGAAGGGTGCCACATGAAGGAGGAGAATGTCTTCCTTGTAACGCAGTGTTGAGATTGCCTGAAACGACAACAAGCTCCGGCCGATGATGCTGTGACACACCGTCCCAGACCATGACAGACCCTCCACCTCGATCCCACTCCAGAGTACAGGCCTCAGTGTAACGCTCATTCCTTCGACGATAAACGCGAATCCGACCATCACCCCTGGTGAGACAAAACCGCGACACGTCAGTGAAGAGCACTTTTTGCCAGTCCTGTCTGGTCCAGCAACGGTGAGGTTGTGACCATAGGCGACGTTGTTGCCGGTGATGTCTGGTGAGGACCTGCCTTACAACCGGCCTACAAGCCCTCAGTCCAGCCTCTCTCAGCCTATTGCGGACAGTCTGAGCACTGATGGAGGGATTGTGCGTTCCTGGTGTAACTCGGGCAGTTGTCATCCTGTACCGATCCTGTGCAGGTGTTGTTACACGTGGTCTGCCACTGCGAGGACGATCAGCTGTCCATCCTGTCTCCCTGTAGCTCTGTCTTAGGCGTCTCACAGTACGGACATTGCAATTTATTGCCTTGGCCACATCTGCAGTCCTCATGCCTCCTTGCAGCATGCCTAAGGCACGTTTGCGCAGGGACCCTGGGCATCTTTCTTTGTGTTTTTCAGAGTCAGTAGAAAGGCCTCTTTAGTGTCCTAAGTTTTCATAACTGTAACCTTAATTGCCTAGCGTCTGTAAGCTGTTAAGTGTCTTAACGACCGTTCCACAGGTGCATGTTCATTATTTGTTTATGGTTCATTGAACAAGCATGGGAAACAGTGTTTAAACCCTTTACAATGAAGATCTGTGAAGTTACTTGGATTTTCTATGAATTATCTTTGAAAGACAGGGTCCTGAAAAGGGGACGTTACTTTTTTTAGCTGAGTTTATACACAAATAAAAATACCAATCGGAGCTCGTTTCCCCCCCCATTATTGTTTCCAAAGTGACATTATTCCTGACTGTGAAAGGACAACACTGGTTTTATCTATTGGAACAGCATTACTGAACACTCTCAGATAACAAGTTCCCCACCATCAGTTATGTAACAAAGTAGCCTAATAACCTTGTTTTCCCATCGAACTGATTCAAATGAATTTTGTCTCTCATAAAGGAAGGAGGCCCTGAACCTCGACACACTAGAGGCCCACCTCAAAGCCTGCCTCTGCCGCATCACATTCTCCAAAGCTAAAGTAAGGCGCGACCCCAGAGCATTAGCAGTCCCCAGCGTCTATAGGCCTAGTTTACATATTCCAGTAGACCTCTAGGCAGCAGTTTGTGATGTACGGTTCTTCTTTGTTCTCTTCCAGCCGTCCGTCTTGGCCCTGTCCCTCCTCACTCAAGAGATTGAAGCCATGCAGTCTGTTGACATGCTAGAAATAGCACATAGTGTTCAGAGACATCTCAAGGTAAACCACTACTGTAGTGTCAGGCCTTGAGAACTTATCACAAAATAATTTTAAAAGTATTCCTTTGGTTAACAAAATAACACAATCAGTTTCCTGTCATACTTGCACACAAACATATTTTTTTGTTGCCCTGGAACCAGTGTTACAATATGTAAAGCCCTTAAGCCCTTGTCCATAAGGTCTCATATGACAAGAGACCCATATGGGAGGACATTTTTTAAAGGGGCCCTTTTACATTCTTGGCCTCAAGTTCTCCACTGCCATCCTTTTACAACACCTGGAATCCATCCCAATGGTATTTGCTGACCCTGTCAATTATGTTACCATGGTGTCCAATGTTATGATGACCCGGTCTTCTTTTACAGATCACCGACACTGAGCTGCTACACTGGAGGGGGCTAGTGGCCAAGTGTCTGTCTGACTACTCTTCCCCTGAATGTAGCAGACCCAACAATAAGAAGCTTGTCTGGATCGTGTCGAGAAGGACAGCTCAGAACCTACACACCAGCTACTGCAACGTCCCTGAACTGCCGACCATTCCTGAGGACTGCTGGGACCAAAGGTAAACAGGAATACATGATGAATACTGTACCCGTAGGAGGAAGAAATACTTCGACATTGACAGTAGGCATACAATCCTGAAAAGTACATTCTTGGAGAGGACACAGTATTACGAGATTTGTCTATATATATATATATATATATATATATATATATATATATACACACATATATATATATATACACACACACACACACACACACACACAGTATGACAACAGAAAACGCGTTGGAAAATCCCCAGACAACTGAATACTATACCGAACAAAAAAAATAAAACGCTACTATTTCGAAAGTAAATTGCAGCCATGGGTGGCATAGGCCCACCTGCTGGGGGAGCCAGGCCCACCTGCTGGGGGAGCCAGGCCCACCTGCTGGGGGAGCCAGGCCCACCTGCTGGGGGAGCCAGGCCCACCTGCTGGGGGAGCCAGGCCCACCTACTGGGGGAACCAGGCCCACTTACTGGGGGAGCCAGGCCCACCTACTGGGGGAGCCAGGCCCACCTACAGGGGGAGCCAGGCTCAGACACTGGGGAGCCAGGCCCACCTACTGGGGAGCCAGGCCCACCTACTGGGGGAACCAGGCTCAGACACTGGGGGAACCAGGCTCAGACACTGGGGGAACCAGGCCCACCTACTGGGGGAACCAGGCCCAGCTAATCAGAATGAGTTTTAACCCACAAAAGGGCTTTATTACACATAAATACTTCTCAGTTCAACACTTAACATGTTGCATTTTATATTTTTGGTTCAGTTTAAAAGGGCACATTTAAATACCTCCCCCGACAATTAAGCCCCACCCCTCCAGTGTATGGCCACTCCTAGTTTCAGTTATTACAGTATACTATAGTAATCCTGTGTGCAACCTGTGACTTGTAAGAGAGGGGGTTTCATCCGCCCTGTGACGTCACGGCCCTGCCTGTTGCGTCAGTTAACCTAGCCCTACAGCCTGTCTACAGAGGCCCATCCCTGTCTGCCTGGCTCCTTCACGTTGCTCACGATTACTCAGACATGACATGTATGCGGGTGAGTGACTTGTCACTTCCTACCTGCCTAGCAACCAGTTGCCATAACTGCTCAACCACATTGTTGCACAACCAGTTAGAGCTCCACATTCCGAAGATGACTTGAATTGTTGGGATTAATCCTGTAGTCAAACAATAATAGTAAGGATGAAAATACATTGACTGCAAACAGGATCAACGATGAGAACTAACCTGGCCGTGCTGCTGCTCCAGTTTCAACTGTTCTGCCTGTGATTATTATTATTTGACCATGCTGGTCATTTATGAACATTTGAACATCTTGGCCATGTTCTGTTATAATCTCCACCCGGCACAGCCAGAAGAGGACTGGCCACCCCACATAGCCTGGTTCCTCTCTAGGTTTCTTCCTAGGTTTCGGCCTTTCTAGGGAGTTTTTCCTAGCCACCGTGCTTCTACACCTGCATTGCTTGCTGTTTGTGGGTTTTAGGCTGGGTTTCTGTACAGCACTTTGAGATATCAGCTGAGGTAAGAAGGGCTTTATAAATACATTTGATTTTAACTAATTAAATATTAACATATTCAATTGTCCCCCCCCTTTTGTTCTTTCAGCGAGGACTCGTGTGAAGACATGAGTTCTGGGGAGGAGAGCCTGAGCAGTTCCCTGGGTTCTGATGCAGAGGGACCTTACTTTCCTCTTTACTTCCGTTGCCAGAGCAACCGCCGAAACAAATACCACCATCCCAACCCCCTGTGAAGGAGCCACAGTGCCTGGGTTCCACAACCGCCGTTTTATACTGTAGGGTCATGTTCATTAGTGAAAACGTTTCGTAGCGTTAAGACACGTTTAGGAAGTCACGTTTAACATGTGACAGCCCATTTTTGGTTCCTGGTGAATATAACCCAGGAAGAAAAATGAAAAAAAAAAAACTTTCCTATTAACATATTTCATTTTGTTAGTTCAAAAGGGCTACCAGTGTGTGGCCTGTTACAAACCAATCAATATACTGTATCTCTTATTTTAAGCTAAACAAAAATACATTTATGGGGAAACTTTAATCCTGACGGGCAGCGGAATCCACCAACTCTTAAGATAAAACGTTTTAAACTCTTTTGTTGTTGTAGATGTAGCTTTAAAAAGTGTTGTTGGTGCATGTTTGGAATTGTAACATTCCAGCCACAAATCAGACAAGTCTACATCCCAAATTAGTATCCTATCCAGTGCACTACTTTTGACCAGAGCCGAATGAGCCCTGGGCCAAAAAGTAGTGCGCTATAGAGAATATCGCGTAGCATTTAGGATGCACTATAGAACACAGCCACGGTACAATAGACTTGTCTGGGGAGTAAGAACATGAACATGGCATAGTTTTCCTATTACATGTTCACTGCCTGATGGTCCGGTTATCCCTCTACAGGGTTCAACTGTCAAAAGACGACATCTGTTTGCATGCAAAACAACACGTGTGTGTGTGTGTGTGTGTGTGTGGTTTTGTTAACCTCTAAATTTGCCAATTCTTTTTTTTTAGGTTGTAGGGTAACTTATATTTGGCTGGTATGTAGCTAGCTCTGTGGGAGAAATGTTTGGGATGGAGTTTCTCATAATGTACATTTTGTATAATGGAAAAAGAAAAAGCTGTGAATAAGTACCTTTGTAGATATTAACTTATTTGTAATTTTTTTGCCAATGTTGTATGACAACAAAAAAAAAAACTATTTTGGACATCTGAATCTCTGGTCTTTTTGATTTTGACTATCATAATGACTTATTCGAAATGTTTTTGCTTCAGTCAGATTATGCCTGTAGTGGCCTGTTTGAACACAACGACTTGCAATACAGCAACCCAGAGGCACTAACTGGACAACATTTGAGTGATGCTCTAGGTCTAGAAATGTCTTATAATCAAAAGTCGATAGCCAATTCACACCTCCTGTACTGTCACATAGCCAAAGTCAGTCGCTCAACCAAACCAGCTTCAGTCAGATAATAGATAAGATGCTGGTCTAGAACAATATTAATGCATATAGATTTTATTTTAACAACCCCCCCAAAAAAAAATCTGTGACTTCATGCTTTTGGTTTCTAGAATATTCCAGAAATCTCTCAATAGCCAATTCACACGTCACAGTCCTGTCGCGTAACACGTGAAATCAACCAACAACAAAAACAACCAAAGGTTGAAAATCTCATTTGAAAAAGATCCCTCGCCATAGTTCCATCCATCATAATCATCTCATTTGAAAAATAACTGTTGGATGTGAGGCGACATCCATCAATACTCAGATCAGAAACCCATACGAGACTTCTTCCTTTTGGGTTGTGAGGAGGTTAGTCCCACTTTCAGGTTCCTCTGTGAAGAAGAGATGGAGGACAGCTGAGAAGAGGTGGCCAAAGGAGTATTCTGTCTGCTCTCGTTAAATCCTACTCCCTGTGAGACATCCATAGGCTCCTGGGATCCAAAGAGAGAATTTAAATAATCCTGATTCTGTGGCTTGGGCTTCTGGGTTGCCACCACCGTTCTCAAAATGTCCGCCGCGCTGGAGTCAGAACCTGCTGTTGTCCAGGGCGACGACTTACCAATGGTGGGCTGTTTTTTGGGTGTAAACAGTGGCTTTGTATGGGGGACAGTTGGCAGTGAACTACTAATGAACTGTGAAGAGGGGACAGTGGGCTGGGAGAGGAAACTACTAAGCTGATCCAGTGGTGTAGTTGGTTTTGAACCAAACTCCCTACGAGGTGTTGTGGGCTGTGAGCTACTGGTCTGTGGCGTTGGTGTGGTAGCCCTCGGTGTACCCGGCTCAGACAGGGTGACCCACTTGGTGTAGTCGCGGCTTGTTGGCACACTGTCTACATCGGAGCTGGCGTACTGACTGGCTGCCGACGACCAACCGGAGAGAGAAGCGCTGTCCAGGTCTGATTGGTAGCTGACGGACGAGGTGAAGCTGCCTGATAGGTCGATACGACTGTGAGCCTTTGCCCGTTTCTGTCTCCTCCTCTTCCTCCGCAGAGCCTCCACCTTCAAAATCAACCAATGTATATGTCAATCAATATCTCCATTGTCCTAATTGGGAAATGTATAGTCAGGGTGAAAAACCAACATTCACAATTAACCACCACCTCAGCGGGAGCATTCAGAAGGAAACAAATGTTTTGGAACATTCAGATAGATAACGACTAGAACAAAAAACACGCCTTTCCGACATGTTGAACAAGGAATCATGGTCAGCTCTATTGATGTCATATCTGCAGCGTAGGACAACGTGGTCCAGATACACAGGTGATAAAATAAGAATAGAGATGGGTTACCTTCTCCTCTCGGTTCAGCCCCAGCCTCTCCTCCCACCAGCTCCTCCATCCCCCCAGCCCAGGCTCCCACGATGCACTCATCCTCTCGCTCAGCACATCAGCCCACTCAGAAGGCTCCACGGGTGCCGGGACAGGGACCAGAGCCAGGGGTTTGAGACAGGTGTTCCTGTGGACGAGGACATTTCCATTCCTCATGGTCTCCCTCAGGTCCTTCCTCAGGGTCCGACGACAGTGATCTTCCAACGGGTCTCTCTGAAGGCTGTCGTCGGGTAGAAGATCCTTGGTTTTTGTGGTCTTGTGTGGGAGATTGCGGCGCTCCCAGGAGCACTTGAACAGTTTGAGGAACCACTTCCTCCAAACCAACAGAGCCTCATCACTAACTTTAGCCTTTGGCCTGACAGGGTTAATGTTAGTGGCCAAAGACTGGGCTGTAGGTGGAGGAACTACAGCAGTGGTTTCCTGAGTATCAGTTAATCCTGTGTTTGTTGCTAGCCACGGGTACGGGTCGTCATGAGGGTCGTTGATAACTATCTCCAGTCCAGCCCTAGGAGTGTCCCACGGCTGCCCCCTACCCTCAAACCCAGAGTCACCCTCAGGAGACGGCGGTCCAGAGGAATACCATGTCTCATCTAAGGTACTGCTTCTTGGGGTTCCTAACGTTTGATGCAGCTGTTTTCTTAACGTATCAACTGGTTGTTTTAGTCTCTGGTCATCTCCGCTACGGCCCTCGGGTCCCACGGAGTTCTGGGTTGGTGCCGGTGGGTCGTCTTTACTGAAGCACTCAGTCTGGGACTTTAGCGTGTGGTAAAAGATGTCTCCGGCCTCAGTGAGTTGCAGCACACAGATACAGTCCTCCTTGGCTCGGCTCTGATGGATCACAGTAAGACCTGAAAGGACAGAAAATATCAGTTTATGAGCCTATTCAACATAAAAGCACCAACTTCACTAATTAAGCTCAATGAGAAAATTACTTTGTTTAGTTTCGCCAGATATGTACACATTTAAGTGATGATGGATTTGGCACGATAGTTACATCTCACCAAACACACCTACAATAACATCCCATAAACAAACATAACATGCTTAGGGACATATTTTCAATACAACTTTATTTATAGGTCTTTATTTACACAGTGCTTACCAGCAGCAGGATTGGCTAGTCTGTCCTGAGCATGGTGCTGTCTGTGGGGGAGTTGGACAGGCAGGTGTCCAAGGCTGTCTCTGGGGCTGAGCAAGGCCCGAGGTGGGCCTCTGGTGACGCAGGCCTCCTCCCTACCACCTGGAAAACCAGACGGAACAGTTCATTTTTTTTATTTGACCTTTATTTAACTAGGCAAGTCAGTTAAGAAAAAATTCTTATGTTCAATGACGGCCTAGGAACAGTGGGTTAACTGCCTGTTCAGGGGAAGAACGACAGATTTATACCTTGTCAGCTTGGGGGTTTGAACTTGCAACCTTCTGGTTACTATTCCAACGCTCTAACCACTAGGCTACCCTGCCGCCTCTACACTCTAACCACTAGGCTACCCTGCCGCCTCTACACTCTAACCACTAGGCTACCCTGCCGCCTCCACACTCTAACCACTAGGCTACCCTGCCGCCTCTACACTCTAACCACTAGGCTACCCTGCCGCCTCTACACTCTAACCAATAGGCTACCCTGCCGTCTCTACACTCTAACCACTAGGCTACCCTGCCGCCCCAACAGTAGACATTATAGAAAGTCAATAGCCATGTGTGCCTCCAGAGTGGCACTGCATCTCAGTGCTAAAGACGTCACTACAGACACCCTGGTTCGATTCCAGGTACTGAATCACAACCGGCCACGATCGGGAGTCCCATAGGGCAGCGCACAATTGGCCCAGCATCGTCCGGGTTAGAGGAGCATTTTTGGCCCGAGGTAGGCCGTCATTGTAAAATAAAAATGTGTTCTTAACCGACCAGCTCCCAAGGTTAAATAATAGAAAATAACATTGATCAAAGAGTCGTTAAGCATCTCTGTTCAGTGAGACAGACCTGGGTTCATATAGTATTTGTTTTATTTGCATGTGCTCCAGGAACTCCAGGCTTATTTTCTTCCCAGGTGCACAGTAAGACTGGTTGGTCAGCAGTAGCCTGATGCACAGGATTAACTCAAACAAAAACCCCAACCTGGCGCACACACACTCTCTAGAACGACTGTACACACCCGAGTACTGTAGCAGGATCACTTCCTGTGATCTCTGAGAGCCCAGCAGCACCTTGGTAGTCCCGCCCCCCGACGGCAACCCCGCCACGACCTGGGAAAACATGGGAGGATGCTCCATCATGTGATCCCACTGGATCATGGGGAGGCAGGGGAAACGCTCATCCATGACGTAAGCAGAGTGCTGTGAATAACAAAGATCACAAGAACATCTGAAGAAACAGACTCACAACAAGTTAATGGTTTGGTTTTTCTCTATAGGTCAAAAGCGGGAGTCGTTTGGTAGGTCAAAAGCGGGAGTCGTTTGGTAGGTCAAAAGCGGGAGCCGTTTGGTAGGTCAAAAGCGGGAGCCGTTTGGTAGGTCAAAAGCGGGAGCCGGTTTGTAGGTCAAAAGCGGGAGCCGTTTTGTAGGTCAAAAGCGGGAGCCGTTTTGTAGGTCAAAAGCGGGAGCCGTTTTGTAGGTCAAAAGCGGGAGCCGTTTTGTAGGTCAAAAGCGGGAGCCGTTTTGTAGGTCAAAAGCGGGAGCCGTTTTGTAGGTCAAAAGCGGGAGCCGTTTGGTAGGTCAAAAGCGGGAGCCGTTTGGTAGGTCAAAAGCGGGAGCCGTTTGGTAGGTCAAAAGCGGGAGCCGTTTGGTAGGTCAAAAGCGGGAGCCGTTTGGTAGGTCAAAAGCGGGAGCCGTTTGGTAGGTCAAAAGCGGGAGCCGTTTGGTAGGTCAAAAGCGGTAGCACGTTTGGTAGGTCAAAAGCGGGAGCCGGTTTGTAGGTCAAAAGCGGGAGCCGTTTGGTAGGTCAAAAGCGGGAGCCGTTTGGTAGGTCAAAAGCGGGAGCCGTTTGGTAGGTCAAAAGCGGGAGCCGTTTGGTAGGTCAAAAGCGGGAGCCGGTTTGTAGGTCAAAAGCGGGAGCCGTTTTGTAGGTCAAAAGCGGGAGCCGTTTTGTAGGTCAAAAGCGGGAGCCGTTTTGTAGGTCAAAAGCGGGAGCCGTTTTGTAGGTCAAAAGCGGGAGCCGTTTTGTAGGTCAAAAGCGGGAGCCGTTTTGTAGGTCAAAAGCGGGAGCCGTTTTGTAGGTCAAAAGCGGGAGCCGTTTTGTAGGTCAAAAGCGGGAGCCGTTTTGTAGGTCAAAAGCGGGAGCCGTTTGGTAGGTCAAAAGCGGGAGCCGTTTTGTAGGTCAAAAGCGGGAGCCGTTTGGTAGGTCAAAAGCGGGAGCCGTTTGGTAGGTCAAAAGCGGGAGCCGTTTGGTAGGTCAAAAGCGGTAGCACGTTTGGTAGGTCAAAAGCGGTAGCACATTTGGTAGGTCAAAAGCAGGAGCCGTTTGTTTTCTTCTTTAGGTCAAAAGCAGGAGTTGTTTGGTAGGTCAAAAGCGGGAGTCGTTTGGTAGGTCAAAAGCGGGAGTCGTTTGGTAGGTCAAAAGCAGGAGTCGTTTGTTTTCTTCTTTAGGTCAAAAGCAGGAGTCGTTTGGTAGGTCAAAAGCAGGAGTCGTTTGGTAGGTCAAAAGCAGGAGTCGTTTGGTGTCAATGTGGCCCATTGTGAGGCTTGTGACACAGAGTTGTTCCTTAGAGCTGGAATACAGCTGGATACATTCCAGAACTGTGAAGTGAACAAGGAACTGGCGCACCCAAAACATTTAGGCGCTATATGCAAATAAAAATGAATGGCACTGTAGAGCCCTGATGTGATAGGTCAATTAGAATTTTAATGAAAAAGGTACTGCACCTGTGTGGTGACGAGGTGGTGGAAAGTGTGGACATCTCTCAGGTAATTGGACAGGATGACTCTCTCTCCACTCTTACAGTCAGGTGTTTGGCCGATACGAAACAGCGTGTGGCTACAACTATCTTTGGTCTGTAAAGACAGGGAGAGACACACACACAACATTAACATCTATCAAACTTCGGGTCACTTCATATTTCTCAAAACCAATTTTTCTTTTTATTAAAAAAAAAAATAGCAGTCATATTGTTCCATTTCCAATTGTAAACACGTAAGAGATGATATGGCTAGGTTTAAACCTTCAGAATAGAAATGTTAGGAAACGGGTTTGTCAAATCAACACAGCAACACTGTGTTATATTACCCTGATATCAGTGAGCTCCACACCTGTCCGGTCAGCATACACCATCACCCTGGGGTGGCCAGAGAAGTCACACCATCTCCATGACGACTTAGAATTGAAGTACAGGTTACTGTACTCCTGACGGAACTTCTGTAAACTAAAATATGGCGAGAGAGAGAACACTGTTAGTGAGACGGGCAGCACGCCCTACATGCCAAGAGACGAGGCGGGCAGCACGCCCCGAGACGAGGCGGGCAGCACGCCCCGAGACGAGGCGGGCAGCACGCCCCGAGACGATCCGGGCAGCACGCCCCGAGACGAGGCGGGCAGCACGCCCTACACGCCGTAGCACGCACACAACTTTGGCTACACTTTCAAAAAAATATTTGTTTATTTCATTCCATTTATGAATTATCAACTTAATCATTGTCTTTTGTTTGTAATGCTCCTGTCAATCTTCAGTAAGGATGCAACTGATTGCACATACAATGTTGCAAGTTTGCTAGCACAAGCTGCTTTGGGCCAGACCAAATTAATAGTTGATACAATGTTGCAAGTTTGCTAGCACAAGCTGCTTTGAGCCATCAACTATTAACTTGGTCTGGCCCAAAGCAGCGGGCCAGACCAAGTTAATAGTTGCTTGCAGAAAGGCCATGCATAGCCAATGTCATTTATAGGATATTTATTTTTATCCACCAGGATAGATAGATATGTTTTTGTTGCTTAATGTAGGCTATTTTTTTACATAATAGAAAATGTCAATAGAAGTTTATTTTGGATTTGTATCATTTTCATTTAGATAGAATTATGACTAACCACATGACAGCGTTTTTTTTTTTTTTAGATATGAAGACTATTATAAATTTAACTGTTCCAGGAAAATGTGTATATTAAACTCATATCGGGCACGCAGATCAGTAGAAATTGTACGACAACTTGGCACTCCACATGGACAAAGGTTGCCGACCGCTGGTGTAGCCTATTACCGGCAACAGTCCCATTCGTGGATTTAACAATGGTGGAAAAGTGTAGACTTTTCTTAGGGAAGGGGTCATGGAGAACAGGAGAAGGGTAGATAGTTGGGGCAGGGCCATGAGTTCAGAGACAGGTATCGAAGCCTCTTACCCTTTGCCCACTGTCCATAGATAGGCAGCTCCACTCTCACTGGCCACCAGAAGCTCTCCCTGGACATGGGGACTAAAAGACAACAAAATCCCCTGTTTATACCAAGGTTTACATTTTAAAAAGAGTCTGTAGCAAGGTTGGGGTCGATTCCATTTAAAATTACAGTCAATTCAGGAAGTACACTCACATTTCAATTCCATTTAAAATTACAGTCAATTCAGGAAGTACACTCACATTTCAATTCTATTTAAAATTACAGTCAATTCAGGAAGTACACTCACATTTCAATTCTATTTAAAATTACAGTCAATTCAGGAAGTACACTCACATTTCAATTCCATTTAAAATTACAGTCAATTCAGGAAGTACACTCACATTTCAATTCCATTTAAAATTACAGTCAATTCAGGAAGTACACTCACATTTCAATTCTATTTAAAATTACAGTCAATTCAGGAAGTACACTCACATTTCAATTCCATTTAAAATTACAGTCAATTCAGGAAGTACACTCACATTTCAATTCCATTTAAAATTACAGTCAATTCAGGAAGTACACTCACATTTCAATTCCATTTCTTAAAATTAAAAAAGCATTGAAGAGAATTTGAATTTCAGTATACTTCCTGAATTGGGTGGAATTGACCCCAATCCTGGTCTGTAGTAGAACCCGTACATAATCATGAATATTAACTTGACTGCAAAAACTATTCCTAAAATCAGAGTGACATACGCAGAGAAAACCTGTCATAAAGGTGTACAATGTATGTGATGAACAATCATAGCTACAGTCATCAGAGACTAGGTAGCTAGAGCGTCCATCTCCTCAGACGCCGGCTTGTCAGGGCCAGACAGCACTTTAACCATCACACACATTCAGAACCTGTGCTAAACAGTATAGGAGAACAAAGCTTTTTACTATGACAGCAAACAGAACGGCCTAAAAGACCTATAGCAGAACACAGAACGACCTATAGCAGAAAGGCCTATAGCAGAAGACAGAACGACCTATAGCAGAAGACAGAACGACCTATAGCAGAAGACAGAACGACCTATAGCAGAAGACAGAACGACCTATAGCAGAAGACAGAACGACCTATAGCAGAACACAGACCGACCTATAGCAGAACACAGAACGACCTAAAAGACCTATAGCAGAACACAGAACGACCTATAGCAGAACGGCCTATAGCAGAAGACAGAACGACCTATAGCAGAACACAGAACGACCTATAGCAGAACACAGAACGACCTAAAAGACCTATAGCAGAACACAGAACAACCTATAGCAGAACACAGAACGGCCTATAGCAGAACGACCTATAGCAGAAGGCAGAGCGGCCTATAGCAGAAGGCAGAACGGCCTATAGCAGAACGCAGAACGGCCTATAGCAGAACACAGAACGACCTATAGCAGAACACAGAACGACCTATAGCAGAACACAGAACGACCTAAAAGACCTATAGCAGAACACAGAACAACCTATAGCAGAACACAGAACGGCCTATAGCAGAAGACAGAACGACCTATAGCAGAAGACAGAACGACCTATAGCAGAAGACAGAACGACCTATAGCAGAACACAGAACGACCTATAGCAGAACACAGAACGACCTATAGCAGAACACAGAACGACCTATAGCAGAACACAGAACGACCTATAGCAGAACACAGAACGACCTATAGCAGAACACAGAACGACCTAAAAGGCCTATAGCAGAACGGCCTATAGCAGAACACAGAACGACCTATAGCAGAACGACCTATAGCAGAACGGCCTATAGCAGAACGGCCTATAGCAGAAGGCAGAACGGCCTATAGCAGAAGGCAGAACGGCCTATAGCAGAAGGCAGAACGGCCTATAGCAGAAGGCAGAACGGCCTATAGCAGAAGGCAGAACGGCCTATAGCAGAAGGCAGAACGGCCTATAGCAGAACGCAGAACGGCCTATAGCAGATAGCAGAACGGCCTATAGCAGAAGACAGAACGGCCTATAGCAGAAGACAGAACGGCCTATAGCAGAAGACAGAACGGCCTATAGCAGAACGGCCTATAGCAGAAGACAGAACGGCCTATAGCAGAAGACAGAACGGCCTATAGCAGAAGGCAGAACGGCCTATAGCAGAAGGCAGAACGGCCTATAGCAGAAGACAGAACGGCCTATAGCAGAAGACAGAACGGCCTATAGCAGAAGACAGAACGGCCTATAGCAGAAGACAGAACGGCCTATAGCAGAAGACAGAACGGCCTATAGCAGAAGGCAGAACGGCCTATAGCAGAAGACAGAACGGCCTATAGCAGAAGGCAGAACGGCCTATAGCAGAAGGCAGAACGACCTATAGCAGAAGACAGAACGGCCTATAGCAGAAAGGCCTATAGCAGAAAGGCCTATAGCAGAAGGCAGAAAGGCCTATAGCAGAAGGCAGAAAGGCCTATAGCAGAAAGGCCTATAGCAGAAAGGCCTATAGCAGAAAGGCCTATAGCAGAAGACAGAACGACCTATAGCAGAAGACAGAACGGCCTATAGCAGAAGACAGAACGGCCTATAGCAGAAGACAGAACGGCCTATAGCAGAAGACAGAACGGCCTATAGCAGAAGACAGAACGGCCTATAGCAGAAGACAGAACGGCCTATAGCAGAAGACAGAACGGCCTATAGCAGAAGACAGAACGGCCTATAGCAGAACGACCTATAGCAGAAGACAGAACGACCTATAGCAGAACGGCCTATAGCAGAAGACAGAACGGCCTATAGCAGAACGACCTATAGCAGAAGACAGAACGACCTATAGCAGAACGGCCTATAGCAGAAGACAGAACGGCCTATAGCAGAAGACAGAACGGCCTATAGCAGAAGACAGAACGGCCTATAGCAGAAGACAGAACGGCCTATAGCAGAAGGCAGAACGACCTATAGCAGAAGGCAGAACGACCTATAGCAGAAGGCAGAACGACCTATAGCAGAAGGCAGAACGACCTATAGCAGAAAGCAGAACGACCTATTGCAGAAGGCAGAACGACCTATTGCAGAAGGCAGAACGACCTATTGCAGAAGGCAGAACGACCTATTGCAGAAGGCAGAACGGCCTATAGCAGAAGGCAGAACGGCCTATAGCAGAAGACAGAACGGCCTATAGCAGAAGACAGAACGGCCTATAGCAGAACGACCTATAGCAGAAGACAGAACGGCCTATAGCAGAAGACAGAACGGCCTATAGCAGAAGACAGAACGGCCTATAGCAGAAGACAGAACGGCCTATAGCAGAAGACAGAACGGCCTATAGCAGAAGACAGAACGGCCTATAGCAGAAGACAGAACGGCCTATAGCAGAAGACAGAACGGCCTATAGCAGAAGACAGAACGGCCTATAGCAGAACGGCCTATAGCAGAAGACAGAACGGCCTATAGCAGAAGACAGAACGGCCTATAGCAGAAGACAGAACGGCCTATAGCAGAAAGGCCTATAGCAGAAGACAGAACGGCCTATAGCAGAAGACAGAACGGCCTATAGCAGAAGACAGAACGACCTATAGCAGAAGACAGAACGACCTATAGCAGAAGACAGAACGACCTATAGCAGAAGACAGAACGACCTATAGCAGAAGACAGAACGACCTATAGCAGAAGACAGAACGACCTATAGCAGAAGACAGAACGGCCTATAGCAGAACGGCCTATAGCAGAACACAGAACGACCTATAGCAGAAGACAGAACGACCTATAGCAGAAGACAGAACAGCCTATAGCAGAAGACAGAACGGCCTATAGCAGAAGACAGAACGGCCTATAGCAGAAGACAGAACGGCCTATAGCAGAAGACAGAACGGCCTATAGCAGAAGACTGTTATAACTTCAAAAATGCTAACAAATATTGTGTTAAGATATACTAGGGGTGCACAATGAATCAATGATTTTATTTCTATGACTCCAACAGTTCACCCAAGTGGGTCAATGTTTAATCAATCGCTTTTCGATTATTTGCCCACATCGTGCAGACACATATACACACACACACACACACGCCTCGCAAGACATGCAATGACCATGGCTGGCCGGTTTACGACTGCTGGCCGAGGGCTACCTTTCTTACAGAAGGAGAGACTCACTCAGTCACACCGCTCCAACCTACCTGGCACTGAGACATGTAGCAGGCTGCTTGGTCTGAATGACCTCCAGAGACTTAGCGATGTTCTTCTCACTGACCATCCAGACACCACACAGGTGGTCACAGCGCACCCCCACGTGACCTACAGTAGGAACACAACAACAGAGTCAGTTCACCAGACAGAGTCAGTTTAACACTGCAAACTCATGTAAAGAGTTTGGGCTGCATGTCCATTCAACAGCAAGATAAATGGTTAAAACTCAAACTACAGGCCTTCCAAGTGGCACAGCGGTCTAAGGCATTACTACGGTCCCCGGTTCATATCCCAGACTGTGCCTCAACTCGATTTCATTTATTCAATTCGGGAAGTAACCCGAAATTCCAAATTTTCCCTTGGCAATGAGGAAATTAGAATTTCAGTTAAACCTACTTCCTGAGTTGAACATCAAAGAACAGGATACAATATTGCACATGCATTTATGGGTAATAATGATGTTACTGTGCTTACATTCATCCTGCTGAAGGCCGATGGTGATCTGTCTGATTGTACCATTGAGCTGGAATGAGAGAGGCTTGTGGCTCACATCAAAACATGGAGGCTTCCCTTCTTGGAACTCTAGCACCACCCTGTGGAAGTCTGTGGTACTGCACTAAGGAATTTTGTAAAATGTGGTTCTTGAAATGGGTTGAATTAAAGTGAATGAACAACTGCAAAAATATAAATCGCCAAAAATATCCCTACGACTGTTATCCAGGTTGTGAAGGCCTCAATGCAAGGGGGAAAGGGCAGGCCACCAGTAAACATATTTCAAGACAGATATTCCTGATAAGATTACATTGAAGGATACTAAGCTTGCTTAGGCCAGCTTTCCCAGGGTACACCAGACAGCCTTGCTGAGAGATACTGGTGTTTGTAAAGGAAATGTACCCCATGGCACCCCCTGTGGCGTGGTCAGAGAACTGCTCCTGCCCTCTCTGATAGGTCAGCTCCTCATGGAGATGATCAGCTAGCAGTGCTGGAGGGATGTCATGGATCACATCTGATAACAGGTTGTGGTACCTTTTGGCCTGCCGTCCAAAATGAGTTAACTCGCACCTAGGTAGAGGACAGAGAACCTTTTAAATAAACCCCAGGTAGAGGACAGAGAACCTTTTAAATAAACCCAGGTAGAGGACAGAGAATCTTTTAAATAAACCCCAGGTAGAGGACAGACAACCTTTTAAATAAACCCCAGGTAGAGGACAGAGAACCTTTTAAATAAACCCAGGTAGAGGACAGAGAACCTTTTCTATAAACTTGAATGCAATGATGGATGGACAACCAGGGGAGCTGGTAGTCAGAGGGCACCACCAAGGAAAATAATTAGCGGAGAAAGAATGTCACACTTTGTTCTCTAGACTCAACAGCTTCTTGCTGAGCAATAACCCTTCTAGGTAGAGTGGATGAAAAGGGGATTGTGTGCGCTTGATGACCACTGAATCAGAAGCCGACACCACAGCACTGGCCACTAACATAGGACCGTCACATCATGAAATGCCATGGTAGGATGTAGGATCAGGATATTGCATAGCAGGGACTTTCAAATCACCTCAGGGTGAATGTGATGTGCACAGCCTACATCTATAAAAGTATACAGTGCCCGTTGGTGGAATGCCTCGATGTAGAGCAGTGTCTCGGCTAGGACATAAGGCTTAGAGTCCCTCACTATGTACTTACTTTTTGTATTTAAATGTGTGCATGAAGTGCTCCATCTGCCACATGTGAACAGCATTTATTTCACTTCCCTGGAAAATTACAAAACAGGTGGTTAAACTTCGTTCCATATAAAAAAAATATTGCACACAAAGCATGGGGGGGGGGGGGGAAATAGACATCAGGACAGTCACCTTTCTCCTCCCCTGTCCAAAGTTGAATTTGTCCCCCAGGATATGGCTCATTGTGCAAAAAGCATCCTTGTACTTATACTGGTAGAAGTTCTGCATCTACAAAAGGAGAAATCATCCAAATATAAATCACGTTCTATCAGTGTGTGTTCAGTGGGGAAAAAAAAGAAAAAAAAATCAGGAAGTAAAAAAGGTTGTTACATGCTCTGAGAAGTCCATAGGATCTGACAGAGCTGTTGATGACCATTTGGGGCCTAAAAAAAATTAATAATTATATTTCAGTTCAAATGATGAGTGACATTCACAAAATTAACAATTGTCTACGAATCTTATCCTTATCAAACAATAGGAAATGCACTGACGGGCCACTATACCTCTTTTTGGTCGCAGAAGTGGTATTGCTATAGGTTCCACTGGCACCCAAGGCTCTCCCTTCACTTGGTGTTGAGATTCAAACTTCCAATCTACTTTTGGTAGACTGTCTTTCTAAAATTATTCACAAATGAATACATTTAAAAAACTCCAGTAAAAATAGCAAATGGTTTTCAGGGTGAAAGTGATTTTAAACAAGACTCTGGCCTACGATCATCCTTAGCATAGTAGGAGAAACATAGTGAGCTAGAAAGTGCATCGATTTCATGATCACAACTCACCTCGTGTAGAGGGACGTTTACGTCCAACACTTGACCATAGGAACCCCAACCTCCGACGTTATGTCTAAACGTAGAACTGGGGGGCCCAGAGTTGAAATAAACCGGGAAAAGTTTCCGTGGGAAAATGTAATCCATGCCTGAAAGAATCGCAACCTATAGGCCTGGTATGTCCAGCCTGGGCATGTTCTACTGACGTTAGATAGTTCACGGTAAATGTGTCGAGGCTAGCAGTCGCTAAATAGATAACTACGTCTCCGCTCTCATTGCCCCCACTTTAAAATGTGACATTTCCGTTCCGACACGATATTTGTCAAGTCAAGTTAATTCAACTATAGAAATCCAGCGATATTGACGGAACACGTGTAACACAAAAAAATATAGGCGCCACTCCAGCAGGGCGAATGGCGTACGTAGGAAATAAGCTTTTCCATTAGTTACAACAGTCACACAGTCAAATGTGGCTTTTTCGTAAACATTTATGAAATCAAATATTAACTGTTTTGTCTTCAATTAAGATTGGGTTAGGCATAAAATTAACAGTGTAGTTAAGGTAAGGGTTAGGTTTAAAATCACATTTTAAGAAGATAAAACGTAGAAATTAGCGGGATGATGACTTTGTGGCTGTGGTAACTAGTGACGACCGGAAAATAGGGGAGGTGTGGTCGACCACACCATTGGTCAAAAATAGCCGAAGTCATAAGAGTGACAGGAAGTTTGGCCAGTTAGATCTGCGTACCTACAGAATACTTTTTTGGAACGCCTAGGTTGAAAATGACAGCTGTATCACAGAGTTTCTTAACCCAGAGGCGCAACATCGCAAGACTTCTGGGGCCGCTTGAGAAACTGTTCCAACAGACGAGGCCAGGGTTTGAGATTTGAGAAGTCAATGAGAGAAGTAAAATATTCTTCCTTAGTTGTTTATTTTCTCGAAATCTAAAGGCACAACCTAGATTTGAGCCAATGTTATTAATCCAACCTTGTGGAATAGACAAATTGATACGTTTTTATTTTCATAAAAAACTACTTTGTATTGAAAGGAGGACCTTTGAGTTAACGGCTTGCACATGCGCAGTTTGCCGCGAGACGACCGTTAGACCTGATTTAATTTAAATTGTATTTAACCCTTTATTTAACTAGGCAAGTCATGAGTTTAGCTAGCCAACTTCGCCATGACATCGCGTAAAAGTGCGATCGGGGATCTATTGGATAAGCAGTTTTAGCCTATCTTTATGCTGCACTGTCGATGACTGTACATTTCCGACCTAGACACAATTAACTATTTTACAATGAGGGGATTCGATTATCTGGCCCGGGTTACCCGGTAGAAGGTGTTTGCACCGGGTGAAAAGTGATAGCATTCGATTGGGAACCGGGCTGCCTCTCGGGCGTGAGCCAGGTGCCCAGTTAAAAACCCACTGCGAATTCGGCTCAAAACAAAAGTGATGTTGCCTAAACTAGAGTAAACACGTGTGGAGTAATGAGTACGATTCTGTGTTTTCACAAAGGTGATTTATTTTAATAAAAACGTGTTATCTGCCTACAAATTAAAACAAGTTAGAAAATTCGAATATAAACCTATATTTTATGGAATAGAAATGTTATACGTTTCTGAACGAACCCCCATGCTACCTTGTTGACAACATGACTGCAGGGAAGATTATTGTTCCATCGAAAAGGGTGCTCCTTTGCACAGGTCTTATTTTCACGATTTGGACATGAATTTGCTTTCCAAAGCTAATAAACATGTGGAAATGTGAGCAGCATTTTGTATTAATAGTTGAATTAGTTAGGGAGCGTAAACAAACTTGTTTTTACATTCGAATTTCAATAGCTCCTTGGTCATGTGACCTAGTGACCTCAAACAGGGTTCAGAATGTTCACTGACTATGCCTTCATATCGCACACTCCGATGTTTGTCTACTCTCATCTCATGCTATTAGACTTAAATCTGTAAGTTTACAGGCCATCTACAAAAAAACAAAAAACACGTTTTTGACCAAATTGTCACATAACAGCTAACCATTAATTATTGAAAATATAACTATCAAACAAACCTGCATTATAAAGACCCCTCAGCTGAAGGTGCCCTGCTGCATGGTGGGAATTATTTCCCCTCCTTTACACTTTATATCCACCCGGTCGTCTTTTCCATGGCAGGATCTTCTCATTTTTAAGTACTCTCTTTTTTATGTAAACATAATGGAATTATGATTAGTTATAGGCAAATGAATACACAGGCCAGATTTGTATGCTGTTTTCCTCATCACTATAATCTAGTAGTAATTTAGTAGTAGAGGTCATTTCCTTTATGCCCCATTCTACACACAGCCTAAATTATAGGCACTGAACCATTTACAGGACAATAATGAAAGTAGCATATAGGATCCAACCCTGTCACAGAGTGAAAAAATGTAGAGCGTTTGTAGACTTCAAGAAAAAAAAATGAAGTGACAGGTTCATCAGTACGTGCTTTAAGAAAGTGATATCGCAAAGATCACAGATGACAGTGCCCACCAAATCCATGACAATAGAGAATTAATTGTAAGCACCAAAGTGTGTTTGTCAAAAAAATATCTGAAAATATCCGTTGTTGAACATAATACTTCTATTTGCAATAGCAATGTACCAACACTACATGTAGGACGGACAAAAGACATTCCCACATATAGTATAAAAAAAAATGTATTTTTTATTTCACCTTTATTTAACCAGGTAGGCCAGTTGACAACAAGTTTTCATTTACAACTGTGACCAAGATAAAGCAAAGTGTTGTGACACAAACAACAACACAGAGTTACACATTGAATAAACAAACATACAGTCAATAACACAATATAAAAGCCTATATAGAGTGTGTGCAAATGAAGTAAGATTAGGAAGGTAAGGCAATAAATAGGCCGTAGTGGGGAAATAATTACAATTTCGCAAATAAATACTGGAGTGATAGATGTGCAGAAGATTAATGTGCAAGTAGAGATACTGGGGTGCAAGGAGCTAAATAAATAAAATAAATAACAATATGGGGATGAGGTAGTTGGATGGGCTATTTACAGATGGGCTATGTACAGGTGCAATGATCAGTGAGCTGCTCTGACCGCTGATGCTTAAAGAAAGTGAGGGAGATATGAGTCTCCAGCTTCAGTGATTTTTGCAATTCGTTCCAGTCATTGGCAGCAGAGAACTGGAAGGAAAGGTGGTCAAAGGAGGAGTTGGTTTTGGGGGTGACCAGTGAAATATACCTGCTGGAGCGCGTGCTATGGGTGGGTGCTGCTATGGTGACCAGTGAGCTGAGATAAGGCGGGACTTTAGCTAGCAAGGAATTGTAGATGACCTGGAGCCAGTGGGTTTGGCGACGAGTATGAAGCGAGGGCCAGCCAACGAGAGCATACAGGTTGCAGTGGTGGGTAGAATATGGGGCTTTGGTGACAAAACGGATGGCACTGTGATAGACTACATCCAATTTGTTGAGTAGAGTGTTGGAGGCTATTTTATAAATGACATCGCCAAAGTCAAGGATCGGTAGGATGGTCAGTTTTACGAGGGTATGTTTGGCAGTATGAGTGAAGGATGCTTTTTTGCGAAATAGGAAGCCAATTCTAGATTTCATTTTGGATTGGAGATGCTTAATGTGAGTCTGGAAGGAGAGTTTACAGTCTAACCAGACACCTAGGTATTTGTAGTTGTCCACATATTCTAAGTCAGAACCGTCCAGAGTAGTGATGCTAGGCGGGTAGGTGCAGGTGCGAGCAACAATCGTTTGAAGAGCATGCATATAGTTTTACTTGCATTTAAGAGCAGTTGGAGGCCACGGAAGGAGAGTTGTATGGCATTGAAGCTTGCCTGGAGGGTTGTTAACACAGTGTCCAAAGAAGGGCCAGAAGTATACAGAATGGTGTCGTCTGCGTAGAGGTGGATCAGAGAATCACCAGCAGCAAGAGCGACATCATTGATACAGAGAAAAGAGTCGGCCCGAGAATTGAACCCTGTGGCACCCCCATAGAGACTGCCAAAGGTCCGGACAACAGGCCCTCCGATTTGATACACTGAACTCTATCTGAGAAGTAGTTGGTGAACCAGGCGAGGCAGTCATTTGAGAAACCAAGGCTGTTGACTTGGCTGATAAGAATACGGTGATTGACAGAGTTGAAAGCCTTGGCCAGGTCAATGAATACGGCCGTCTTTTATTGATGGCGATTATGATATTGTTTCGGACCTTGAGCGTGGCTGAGGTGCACCCATGACCAGCTCGGAAACCACATTGCATAGCGGAGAAGGTACGGTGGGATTCGAAATGGTGGGTGATCTGTTTGTTAACTTGGCTTTCGAAGACCTTAGCAAGGCAGGGTAGGATAGATATAGGTCTGTAACAGTTTAGGTCTAGAGTGTCTCCCCCTTTGAAGAGGGGGATGACCGCAGCAGCTTTCCAATCTTTGGGGATCTCAGACGATACGAAAGAGAGGTTGAACAGGCTAGTAATAAGGGTTGCAACAATTTTGTGGATAATTTTAGGAAGAGAGGGTTTAGATTGTCTAGCCCAGCTGATTTGTAGGGGTCCAGATTTTGCAGTTCTTTCAGAACATCAGGTATCTGGATTTGGGTGAAGGAGAAATGGGGGAGGCTTGGGCAAGTTGCTGTGGGGGGAGCAGAGCTGTTGACCGGGGTAGGGGTAGCAAGGTGGAAAGCATGGTCAGCCGTAGAAAAATGCTTATTGAAATTCTCAATTATTGTAGATTTAATCGGTGGTGACAGTGTTTCCTAGCATCAGTGCAGTGGGCAGCTGGGAGGAGGTGCTCTTATTCTCCATGGACTTTACAGTGTCCCAGAACTTTTTGTAGTTTGTGCTACAGGATGCACATTTCTGTTTGAAAAAGCTAGCCTTTGCTTTCCTAACTGCCTGTGTTTATTGGTTCCTAACTTCCCTGAAAAGTTGCATATCACGGGGTCTATTCGATGCTAACGCAGTACGCCACAGGATGTTTTTGTACTGGTCAAGGGCAGTCAGGTCTGGAGTGAACCAAGCTCTATATCTGTTCCTGGTTCAAATTTTTTGGGAATGGGTCATGCTTATGCTTATTTATGGTGGTGAGGAAAGCACTTTTAGAGAATAACCAGGCATCCTCTACTGACGGAATGAGGTCAATATCTTTCCAGGATACCCGGGCCAGGTCGATTAGAAAGGCCTGCTCGCTGAAGTGTTTTTGGGAGCGTTTGACTGTGATGAGGGGTGGTCGTTCAACTCCACCACCTTTGGCAGTTCTGTCTTGGCGGAAAATGTATATACATATGTAACAGTATAATTTTAGACCGTCCCCTCGCCCATACCCGGGCGTGAACCAGGGACCCTCTGCACACATCAACAACAGTCACCCACGAGCATCGTTACCCATCGCTCCATAAAAGCCACGGCCCTTGCAGAGCAAGGGGAACCACTACTTCAAGGTCTCAGAGCAAGTGACGTCACCGATTGAAACGCTATTTAGCGTGCACCGCTAACTAAGCTAGCCGTTTCACATCCGTTACACCTACATAGAGGCATTTTTCAGCTATGATTTGACCACTCAGAATCCAGAATGGATATGACAATGGGGCCAGCACAGGATATAATACACCCTTACAACAATCTACTTTTTGATCTTCTTGACTTCTTGTCTGGTAAACTGCTACTGTGTGTCAAGAAAAGAGCCCCAATTAAGGTTTAGTGCACTCCAGTAAAAAAGGTCTGGTTTACATTAAAAACTATTGTCCTGTGTCCCCGTTCATAGGGGCAATAGAGACTCGTCACTGGTAGAATTGAGTTGGCACTTTATTGGTCCAAACACCCACAGACACACAAGGTTGAGGTTACTCATGGACAGTAATTTGTAATTTTTTTTATTTTATTTTTTGCATTGATGCATTGTGTCTTCTAACTGTCCAAGAATAGGATCCAAAGTGTTAGGAAATATTTGTTATCATAAATACAAAGGAGGATGTCTCTCCTCATTCTTCTGGCACTTTAGTCATACTGCCAGACTGCGCACCACAGAGCCAATCGGGAGAGAATACATACAGGTCAACGGTGCCAATTGAATGTCAAGGGGTGTGTCTGTGCCTTTTGGATTACTCTCTCTTTACAGAGAACCCCCGTGGTTCAAGTCAAGAGCTACCCTTCCCCTTTCAGTCTGCTCTGCGCACGTCTGAAAGTGACAGAGCCAGCAGCCAAGAGAGTTTTTCCACAGTATGTCATAAAAAATGATTACACTTATGAATGTATGTAAAATGCTAATATGTATTAGATCCAGAACAATGGAATAACTAAGACCTGAATTTGAATGCAGCGTGTTCCGATTCCTCCTTCTCTTCCTGTCCAGCAGGAACAACCAAAAACACTGGGCCTGATGGTTCATGCAGATACTGGGGAAGCAATATAGAAATGTATTGATCCCTTAAACGGGGCGGCAGGGTAGCCTAGTGGTTAGAGTGTAGAGGCGGCAGTGGTAGCCTAGTGGTTAGAGTGTAGAGGCGGCAGGGTAGCCTAGTGGTTAGAGTGTAGAGGTGGCAGGGTAGCCTAGTGGTTAGTGTAGAGGTGGCAGGGTAGCCTAGTGGTTAGAGTGTAGAGGCGGCAGGGTAGCCTAGTGGTTAGAGTGTAGGGGCGGCAGGGTAGCCTAGTGGTTAGAGTGTAGAGGCGGCAGGGTAGCCTAGTGGTTAGAGTGTAGGGGCGGCAGGGTAGCCTAGTGGTTAGAGTGTAGAGGCGGCAGGGTAGCCTAGTGGTTAGAGTGTAGGGGCGGCAGGGTAGCCTAGTGGCTAGAGCGATGGACTAGTAACCGAAAGGTTGCAAGTTCGAATCCCCGAGCTGACAAATCTGTCGTTCTGCCCCTGAACAGGCAGTTAACCCACTGTTCCTAGGCCGCCATTGAAAATAAGAATTTGTTCTGAACTGACTTGCCTAGTTAAATAAAAAACGATTGTACTATTAAATGACCCACATCACAACCCTCATACCAATTCACAAAAATGTGCCTAAATCAATTTTGGAAAAAGGATTTTACTCACAAAAGACGTCGGAATATATTTTCCCCAGTTAGAAATAGTAGGCCAAATAACTACTTTCATCAGACAAAAACAAACCCTCAAATGCACTCTTGTATTTTGTAAGTTGTCTGCAGGTGGATTGTTGTGAATGCACTCAAATATCAAGTCATCAGGTTCTGTAAACTGTGTTCTAATACTCAACGTAGAAGGATTTGTCTTAATATACAGTATATGAAAGTGATGCTATCAAGCTCACTGTGACTGACAAATCACTGCCTATTACTGTGATTAAAAAGAGCATATGAAACATTGTTTTTCACGAGGCCTACCTGTGCGCCTTCCTTGAAGCACCTCTGTTCGAAACACCTCTCCTGTCCTTGATCCATATCACATACAGCCATTTGTGAATATTTTCAGTGTCCGTGTGAAAGATAGTTATTACGAGGATGGAACATTTATTAACTTAAACATTTTTTTTTTTAAACACCCATGTAAAATGAAGGCCTGCAAGCCTAAACTTAAATTTAGAAAAATGAATGTAAAATCCCGTGAGAGGAAAATGGACAAACTAAAAGGGTGTGCAATATAGAAGGGTCAGTGGACATTCTGAACCTTGTTTGAAGTCATTAGGTCATATGACCAATGAGCTATTGAAATTCAAAAAATGTAAATAAATAATTTAAAATAGTGCGAGATGTAAATCGACCAAAGAAAACATTTTTTTTTTTATGTGTGTCTATGCCATCGGGTTAGCTAGAACCAAACGTTTTAGGAGTAATGGTTAAATAGCTATTGAAATGTGAAAAAAAAAATGGATTTGTCACTATGTTGACGGTCCCTAACTGCTGTTGGTGGAAGTTAGGAAAACTACAGGCGAATATCCAACCTGAAACTAGCTTTACCTCGGTATTTGATTGCATTCTTAACATAGCGATACATTGGCCTCATAGTCATGTGGTTAATAGCAAAATAACTATAAGAGCATGACATTTACATTAATGTACAAATGTTTATAATAGGAAAACTTTACAATTAAACACGTTATATAGTAATAGAGCTAATGTCATTGTGAGTTGTCAATGGGGGCAGTCTTTACATATACTTTTATTTACGGATATAAAGCAGTTCATCATGCAACTGATTAATGTCTTGGCTAGATGAGATACAAATTGATGTCAATTATTTTATTTGAACCTTTTAGCAAACCCTAACCCATTCCCTTTCCATAACCTACAGTAACCCTAACCTGCTGCGTAAATTATCTTAACCTGATACGAAAAGTCAATTCTGACAAACTGTATCCCTTCTAGCCAAAACCTCTTCGTTCCGTTTGATTGGGATTACATCGTTACCCGGTTGGTCACGTGCGTGTCAGTCAAAGAGATGGGTAGTGTGTAAACTACATGTCATTTCAGCTCCGAAATGCTTTTTTTTTTGTTTTAATGAAACAGAAGGCGTTTTTTTTTGTTGTGAAGTTATATTTAAAACTCATCCTGTCAGGCCAGTTTGTCAAGTTTCAGGGTTGGTATGTAGCCAGGTAGCCATTACGCAGGTAAAGGGAGTGAACAAAACTCCACAATTGTTTGTGGCGAGGACAGAACAAACATGGTACAATAACCAGAAACTGGAAGATCACACGGAAAGAAAAAGAAAACAAATTATCGACATAGAATAATACTGGTGAGTAGTTAGCTGTATTATCCGCCTCCAAATTAAAGTTATTTTCAAGGATTTGTGAAGTGTGACGTTCGCACGTTGACGTTATTTCATCCACTGACAATCTAAAAATCGAAAACTGAATCAAATCGAGGAAATCCACATTTTAAAGGCGATTTAATTGATCACATATTGGCTATGAACAGACCACTTATGTTATTTCCAGACGTTCTTATACAGATTAGCTTTGTTTCAGTGTAGTTGAACTTTTCCATATCCTTTATTTTACACTTGAATTGTTTGTTAACACTTTATTATGATTCCCTACACGGGATGTGAATGACATTTAATTGTAGTCTTGATACTCTTCCTGGAGACAGTGTGTCTCGACACACAATCTATAGGGTTGCTTCAGAATGGAGAAGGGTCTCTCACTCTTTTTATATAAACACACAGCAAAGGTAGCTGACAATGTCCGGCAGGCCGCTAGATCTGCGCTAGAGTCTTGGATTGATGTGCATTCCCGGTAATACACACCTGGCCCCTATGGACCGGCTCGTACATAAAGCATCCTTGATTCAGGCTGCAAATGCATCATTTTCCTCAACTAGATTTAAAAGCGAGCCGTGGGGGAAAAAAACAGGAATAATGTGTACCTTCTTAAAAAAAAATTTAAAACAACATTTTCCACCACCATTTTTGGATTTTTCCGGACAATTTAGAATGTTGGCTAAACACTGTGCAACATCCTGCATTTAAAAAAAAATTAGAACGGTAAACACACACTTAGTGGCCAGTTTATTAGGTACACTCATCTACTACCAGGTCGGACCCTCTTTGCCTCCAGAACAGCCTGAATTATTTGGGGCACGGTAACGTTGCTCAATTGGTATCAAGGGACCTAAAGTGCCAGGAAAACATTCCTCACACCATTGCACCACCGCCATCAGGCAGGATGGGGGCCATGGTCTCATGCTGCATACACCAAATCATGACTCTGCCATCAGCATGACGCGACAGGAACCGGGATTCGTCGGACCAGGCGATGCGCGACTCTCGCCATTCTCCTTTGACCTCTCATCAACAAGCTGTTTTCGCCCACAGGACTGCCGCTGACTGAATGTTTGTTTGTCGCACCATTCTCAGTAAACCCTAGAACACTGTCTTGTGTGAAAAGCCCGGGAGGTCGTTGCTGAGATAGTGGGACCGGCATGCCTGGTACTGACAATTTTATACCATGCTCAAAGTTGCTTAGGGCACTTTTCTCAAATTCAATCAAACAGTAACTGGATGCCTGTCTGCCTGCTTTATATAGGAAGCCATATGACTCACTGTAGGAGCGATCCATTTTTTTGTGAACAAGGTGGTGTACCTAATAAACTGGCCTCAATGTATTTATTTAACCCCTTTTTTCTTGCCAGGCGGCTTGCCATTAAAGCTAGTTAAGGAAGAAATATAATGCCTTTGCAGACTGAATCAAATCAAATTGTATTTGTCACATGCGCTGAATACAACAGGTGTAGGTAGACCTTCACTGTGAAATACTTACATACAAGCTCTTAACCAACAATGCAGTTGGAGGATGCTTTTTGTACGAGCCTGTCCACAGGCGATGCAAGTGTATTACTAGGAATGCAGATCTAGATGCCACCATTTCCCGCAGAGGGAAAGACTGTGGAGTTGCCTTGAGAGAGAGAGAGAGAGAGAGAGAGAGAGAGAGCACCAACTGATCACTTTCTACCACTGCAATATGTCAGTCACCACCTTGTTACCCTGTGGCTCGGGGTCCAGTTTCAGGCCACAAAACCCCATAGGTCACGAACACCGATTACTCGACCTCTGCTAAATGGGGGATGATATTACATGTGATGGATTGGCCGTTCGAACACTGACAATTATTATGGACGGCCTGAGGGTCAATGCACTTCCTGAATGTGTTCCACATGGGTAGCTTCAGGTTGAACATGTGGCTTTTCCAAGCAGGAGGTGGGGTTTAAATGGTTGACGGGAATAGGAGCAGACCTGGTTAAACACACACTGGTTAATGTCCTGATGAATATGTATTTACGTGTAATGTTACTCTGAGTGTACATAGTGTACTGGAACAACAGATTCATTCCTGAGCGTAGTGTTTCTCTGAAAGTAGTGTCGCTCTGAGTGCTCGTTAATATTGTAACAGATCAGCCTTCTTGTGGATGACTTCCTCTTCTTCTATGTTTCCAGTCCGCATCCCAAATTACACCCTATTTCCTGTATAGTGCTTATAGGAGTCTGGTCGAAAGTAGTCCATTATATTTACGAAATAGGGTGCCTTGTAATTTTAATGTCCTCCACCCCTATTGTATATTCCTCCCAGCCAGTCAGTGATGTGTTCCTTAGACGACAGCCTGAGGTAGGGCCAGTCAGTGATGTGTTCCTTAGAGGACAGCCTGAGGTAGGGCCAGTCAGTGACGTGTTCCTTAGACGACAGCCTGAGGTAGGGCCAGTCAGTGACGTGTTCCTTAGACGACAGCCTGAGGTAGGGCCAGTCAGTGATGTGTTCCTTAGACGACAGCCTGAGGTAGGGCCAGTCAGTGACGTGTTCCTTAGACGACAGCCTGAGGTAGGGCCAGTCAGTGATGTGTTCCTTAGACGACAACCTGAGGTAGGGCCAGTCAGTGACGTGTTCCTTAGACGACAGCCTGAGGTAGGGCCAGTCAGTGACGTGTTCCTTAGACGACAGCCTGAGGTAGGGCCAGTCAGTGACGTCTTCCTCAAGCCCAGGAAAACATAATTGTGTCTAACTGTCATCTTGCGCCGAACTGTGTCAGTTTGTCACGGGTTGGAGTAATAACATGTTAAACTATTCAAGACATTGCTTCATATATAGGTTGTGACTTTTAGCTTTTGAGAAAATGAACCATTTTTAATGGAATAATTTTTCACTTCTCAAACCCCGAACTGGTCTGCTTGATCTGTTTCACAAACCTTCCCAGAAGTCTCGTGATGCTGTGCCTCTGGGTTTAGAAAAACTCTGTGGCAGGGCTTATTGTTATTGTTTATTATAGATGTGAAATCTACACCCTAGTTCAGACATGTTGAGGGCTACAAGTCATGTCACAATGTAAGGTTGAACCATGCAATAGGCCAAATACTTGTCCTAAAGATTTGTACACGTTTTACTGCGTTTGCCCCAGGAAACGTGGTTGTTGAGTCTCTTGTTAGTTACGTGATAGACCGAGCTGACCATGAGGGGCAAGGCTTGTGATGGAGTCTATAGGCAAAGCAAGTCTGTCCCCCTGTTTCTCTCCGTATGGAAATAAATGGCCCTAGAAAGTGTACCAAGAAAGCAAGATTTGAATCCTGACTTGTAAGGCAAATGTTGTGAATTCAAGTATTTTCTTCTTTATCTTGAAGACAGACCCTCTCCTCCTCTACTTCTCTCAAATGTTGTTTTTTTGACATCATTGTAAGCCTGCCACACACACACACACTACGACATATTTATTAAACATAAGAATAAGTGTGAGTTTTTGTCACAACCCGGCTCGTGGGAAGTGACAAAGAACTCTTATAGGACCAGGGCATAAATAATTATATAATAATTGTGCTCTTTATTTAACCATCTTACATATAAAACCTTATTAGTTCATTGAAATTTTGAATAACTCACCACAGGTTAAGGAGAAGGATGTGCTTGAAAGGATGCACACAACTCTGCAATGTTGGGTTGTATTGGAGAGATTCTGTCTTAAATCAATTTCCACACACAGTCTGTGCCTGTATTTATTTTTCCTGCTAGTGAGGGCTGAGAATCCACTCTCACATAGGTGCATGGTTGCCAAGAGCACCAGTGTCTTAACAGCGCAATTTGCCAAGGCAGGATAATCTGGCAGTGGCTTCTGATTTTAAATATAATGTTCACAGAACCGATGAGGCTCTGTTGTTCAGATATCGGTAAGTGGACTGGAGGCAGGGCATGAAAGGGATAACGAATCCAGTTGTTTGTGTCATCCGTTTTGGGAAAGTACCTGCGTAATTGCGCACCCAACTCACTCAGGTGATTCGCTATATCACATTTGACATTGTCCGTAAGCTTGAGTTCATTTGCACACACAAAAATCATACAATGATGGAAAGACCTGTGTGTTGTCCTTTTTAATGCAGACAGAGAAGAGCTCCAACTTCTTAATCATACCTTCAATTTTGTCCCGCACATTGAGTATAGTTGCGGAGAGTCCCTGTAATCCTAGATTCAGATCATTCAGGTGAGAAAAAACATCACCCAGATAGGCCAGTCGTGTAAGGTCAGTAAAGAACTTGAAGCTCGTCTCTCAATTAAAAAAAAACCTGTCAATACTTTGCCCCTTGATAACCAGCGCACATCTGTATGTTGTAAAAGCGTTACATGGTCACAGCGCATATCATTGCATAATGCAGAAAACACACGAGAGTTCAGGGTTACAAAGGTAACCATTGTCACTGTAGTGTCCAAAATGTATTTCAAGCTGTCAGGCATTCCCTTGTCAGCAAGAGCCTCTCGGTGGATGCTGCAGTGTACCCAAGAGCCTCTCGGTGGATGCTGCAGTGTACCCAAGGGCCTCTCGGTGGATGCTGCAGTGTACCCAAGAGCCTCTCGGTGGATGCTGCAGTGTACCCAAGAGCCACTCGGTGGATGCTGCAGTGTACCCAAGAGCCACTCGGTGGATGCTGCAGTGTACCCAAGAGCCACTCGGTGGATGCTGTAGTGTACCCAAGAGCCTCTCGGTGGATGCTGCAGTGTACCCAAGTGGCGTCGGGAGCAATTGCTTGCACTCACATTACCACTCCACGATGTCTCCCTGTCATGGCTTTTGCGCCATCAGTACAGACACCAACACGAGCAGCAGCTAAGTTTGGCTACATACCGTTAGTGTAATTCCCGCGAGATGGAGTAACGGTTAATGTGATTGGATGTTCATTATTTGACTTGTTATTTCACTGAACACTAGATGGTTACATTTTATGTTTGGCAGTGAAACGAGGCTACTCAGGCGAGGGGGAAAAATATATAAATGGACTGTTTTAAAATGTGGATAAAATGATGTGAATCACAGTTTTAATTTGGCGTACCCTCGACGGCGTTGCATGTACCCCAGTTTGGGGATACCTGGTCTAGTAGGTAAAGAGGACTGTGTTTCCTGTTAGGGTCTAGTAGGTAAAGAGGACTGTGTTTCCTGTTAGGGTCTAGTAGGTAAAGAGGACTGTGTTTCCTGTTAGGGTCTAGTATGTAAAGAGGACTGTGTTTCCCTTTAGGGTCTAGTAGGTAAAGAGGACTGTGTTTCCCTTTAGGGTCTAGTAGGTAAAGAGGACTGTGTTTCCTGTTAGGGTCTAGTGGGTAAAGAGGACTGTGTTTCCTGTTAGGGTCTAGTAGGTAAAGAGGACTGTGTTTCCTGTTAGGGTCTAGTAGGTAAAGAGGACTCGGTTTCCTGTTAGGGTCTAGTGGGTAAAGAGGACTGTGTTTCCTGTTAGGGTCTAGTAGGTAAAGAGGACTGTGTTTCCTGTTAAACTCAGTGTTTTAACCCCTGACCTCGCCCCTCAGGGGAGCATTGGCATTTGGGTGAGGGACAGTTGGGCTATGTTAAATATCTAGATGGGGGCAGAAAGCCTTAGTTTATTTGATTTATTTCATCTTTATTTAACCAGGTAGGCTAGTTGAGAACAAGTTCTCATTTGCATCTGCAACCTAGCCAAGATAAAGCAAAGCAGTTCGACACATACAACACAGAGTTACACATGGAGTAAAACAAACATACAATCTTTAGTGAATCTCTTGTCTCAGGTTCCAAGCCAGGCAGGCAGCGAGCCAGGTATGTGAGGCAGGCAAGCAGGCAGCCAGGTATGTGAGGTAGCCAGGCAGGCAGCGAGCCAGGTATGTGAGGCAGGCAGCCAGGTATGTGAGGCAGGCAAGCAGGCAGCCAGGTATGTGAGGTAGCCAGGCAGCCAGCGAGCCAGGTATGTTAAGGCAGGCAGCCAGGTATGTGGAGGCAGGCAAGCAGCCAGGTATGTGGAGGCAGGCAAGCAGCCAGGTATGTGGAGGCAGGCAAGCAGCCAGGTATGTGGAGGCAGGCAAGCAGCCAGGTATGTGGAGGCAGGCAAGCAGCCAGGTACAGTGCCTTGCGAAAGTATTCGGCCCCCTTGAACTTTGCGACCTTTTGCCACATTTCAGGCTTCAAACATAAAGATATAAAACTGTATTTTTTTGTGAAGAATCAACAACAAGTGGGACACAATCATGAAGTGGAACAACATTTATTGGATATTTCAAACTTTTTTAACAAATCAAAAACTGAAAGATTGGGCGTGCAAAATTATTCAGCCCTTTTACTTTCAGTGCAGCAAACTCTCTCCAGAAGTTCAGTGAGGATCTCTGAATGATCCAATGTTGACCTAAATGACTAATGATGATAAATACAATCCACCTGTGTGTAATCAAGTCTCCGTATAAATGCACCTGCACTGTGATAGTCTCAGAGGTCCGTTAAAAGCGCAGAGAGCATCATGAAGAACAAGGAACACACCAGGCAGGTCCGAGATACTGTTGTGAAGAAGTTTAAAGCCGGATTTGGATACAAAAAGATTTCCCAAGCTTTAAACATCCCAAGGAGCACTGTGCAAGCGATAATATTGAAATGGAAGGAGTATCAGACCACTGCAAATCTACCAAGATCTGGCTGTCCCTCTAAACTTTCAGCTCATACAAGGAGAAGACTGATCAGAGATGCAGCCAAGAGGCCCATGATCACTCTGGATGAACTGCAGAGATCTACAGCTGAGGTGGGAGACTCTGTCCATAGGACAACAATCAGTCGTATATTGCACAAATCTGGCCTTTATGGAAGAGTGGCAAGAAGAAAGCCATTTCTTAAAGATATCCATAAAAAGTGTTGTTTAAAGTTTGCCACAAGCCACCTGGGAGACACATCAAACATGTGGAAGAAGGTGCTCTGGTCAGATGAAACCAAAATTTTACTTTTTGGCAACAATGCAAAACGTTATGTTTGGCGTAAAAGCAGCACAGCTGAACACACCATCCCCACTGTCAAACATGGTGGTGGCAGCATCATGGTTTGGGCCTGCTTTTCTTCAGCAGGGACAGGGAAGATGGTTAAAATTGATGGGAAGATGGATGGAGCCAAATACAGGACCATTCTGGAAGAAAACCTGATGGAGTCTGCAAAAGACCTGAGACTGGGACGGAGATTTGTCTTCCAACAAGACAATGATCCAAAACATAAAGCAAAATCTACAATGGAATGGTTGAAAAATAAACATATCCAGGTGTTAGAATGGCCAAGTCAAAGTCCAGACCTGAATCCAATCGAGAATCTGTGGAAAGAACTGAAAACTGCTGTTCACAAATGCTCTCCATCCAACCTCACTGAGCTCGAGCTGTTTTGCAAGGAGGAATGGGAAAAAAATTTAGTCTCTCGATGTACAAAACTGATAGAGACATACCCCAAGCGACTTACAGCTGTAATCGCAGCAAAAGGTGGCGCTACAAAGTATTAACTTAAGAGGGCTGAATAATTTTGCACGCCCAATTTTTCAGTTTTTGATTTGTTAAAAAAGTTTGAAATATCCAATAAATGTCGTTCCACTTCATGATTGTGTCCCACTTGTTGTTGATTCTTCACAAAAAAATACAGTTTTATATCTTTATGTTTGAAGCCTGAAATGTGGCAAAAGGTTGCAAAGTTCAAGGGGGCCGAATACTTTCGCAAGGCACTCTATGTGAAGGCAGGCAAGCAGCCAGGTATGTGAAGGCAGGCACGTTGACACTGCAACGTTGATCATAGCCTTGCTGTTGGAAAACCACTTGTTGGACTTTCGGCTGTCGCAGATGCAACCTCCCCCCAACCCCGACTCAATTTGGCAACTTTTGTCTAGTTGGCTTCGTTAGCCTTACTACTTGAACACACCCATTGAGTTCCCACTTCAGGAGGAAGGAGAGATTATTCAGACCACTAAGCACTGCACAGCAGGAAGGAAGGAATGGTAGAAGTGGCGCTCTCTGTTAGTGTTACATCACTGCAGACAGGGAGCGAGAGACCTTGCTTAGTTAGTCAAATAAGGGTGCGGCCTACCTGCCTACCGACAGCCTAGCTGTTTGCAACTCTCCCCTTGGGTGTGGAGGTTAAGGTTGGTTCTACCTTTTTAATTTATTTAAAAAAATATTTTTTTAATTTTTTGATTTAGTAAATATTTTCTTAACTCTATGGCACAGCCTTCTAAGACACTGCATCACAGTGCTAGCTGTGTCACTACAGATCCGGGTTAGTTTCCAGGCTGTCGTCGTAGCCGACCGTGACCATGAGACCCTTAAGGCGGCGCAACATTGGTTGTGTTAGGGGAGGAAAAATCTTATGCGAGCAAGGAGGCCTACAAACCTGACTCAGTTACACCAGCTGCGTCAGGAGGAATGGGCCAAAATTCACCCAATTTATTGTGGGAAGCTTGTGGAAGGCTACCCAAAACATTTCACACAAGACTCACTGGGAATGTGATGAAATAAATAAAAGCTGAAATAAATAATTCTCTCTACTATTATTCTGACATTTCACATTCTTAAAATAAAGTGGTGATCCTAACTGACCTAAGACAGGGAATTTTTACTAGTATTAAATGTCAGGAACCGGTACAGAGTCAATGTGCGGGGGCCACTGGTTATTTGAGGTAGGATGTACATGTAGGTAGAGTTGTTAATATGAAAGTGACTATGCATAGATGACAACCGAGAGTAGCAGTGGTGTAAAGAGGGGGGGGCATTGCAAATAGTCTGGGTAGCCATTTGACAAGATGTTTAGGACTCTTATGCCTTGGGGTTAGAAGCTGTTTTAGATCCCTCTTGGTCCTAGACTTGGCGCTCCGGTACCGCTTGCCATGCGGTAGCAGATAGAACAGTGTATGACTGGGGTGGCTGGAGTCTTTGACATTTTCTTTAGGGCCTTCCTCTGACACCGCCTGGTATAGAGGTCCTGGATGGCAGGAAGCTTGGACTCAGTGATGTACTGGGCTATTCGCACTACCCTCGCACTAGCCTTGCGGTCGGAGGCTAAGCAGTTGCCGTACCAGGCAGTGATGCAACCAGGATGCTCTCTAGTGCAGCTGAAGATCCTTTTGAGGATCTCAAGACCCTTGCGAAATCTTTTCAGTCTCCTGAGGGGGAATAGGTTTTGTCGTGACCTCTTCATGACGGACTTGGTGTGCTTGGACCATGTTTGTTGGTGATGTGGACACCAAGGAACTTGAAGCTCTCAACCTGCTCCACTGCAGCCATGTCGATGAGAATGGGGGCGTGCTCGGCCCTCTTTTTTCTGTAGTCAGCTCCTTTGTCTTGATCACGTTGAGGGAGAGGTTGTTATTCTGGCACCACACGGCCAGGTCTCTGACCTCCTCCCTACAGGCTGTCTCGTCGTTCTCGGTGATCAGGCCTACCACTGTTGTGTCATCAGCAAACTTAATGATGGTGTTGGAGTCGTGCCTGGCCGTGCAGTCATGAGTGAACAAGAAGTACAGGAGAGGCCTGAGTACGCACCCCTGAGGGGCCCCTGTGTTGAGGATCAGTGTGGCGGATGTGTTGTTACCTACCCTTACCACCTGGGGGCTGCCCGTCAGGAAGTCCAGGATCCAGTTGCAGAAAGTTTTTAAAAAGTATGTTAAGAGACCGAGTGACTGAGTGCATCTCCTTCCTGAGCGGTATATGGCGGCTTGCGTACTATTGTTTGTACAGATGAACGTGGTGCCTTCAGGCGTTTGGAAATTGCTCCCAGGGATGAACCAGACTTGTGGTCTACAATTTTTTTTCCTGAGGTCTTGGCTGTTTTCTTTTGATTTTCCCATGATGTCAAGCAAAGAGGCACTGAGTTTGAAGGTAGGCCTTGAAATACATCTACAGGTACACCTCCAATCTACAGGTACACCTCCAAGGCTAATTGACATCATATCAGAAGCGTCTAAAGCCATGACATCATTTTCTGGAATATTCCAAGCTGTTTAAAGGCACAGTCAACTTAGTGTATGTAAACGTCTGACCCACTGGAATTGTGATACAGTGAATTATAAGTGAAATAATCTGTCTGTAAACAATTGTTGGAAAAATGACTTGTCATGCACAGAGTAGATGTCCTAACCGACTTGCCAAAACTATAGTTTGTTAACAAGAAATTTGTGGAGTTGTTGAAAAACTAGTTTTAATCACTCCAACCTTAAGTGTATGTAAACTTCCGACTTCAACTGTAGGTGGTCCAGAGTTCTTTTCCCTCTGGTTGCACATTTTAACATGATGATAGAAAAACGTATTTAAGTTTCCCTGCATTGAAGTCCCTGGCTACTAGGAGCGCCGCCTCTGGGTGAGTGTTTTCCTGTTTGCTTATGGCGGAATACAGCTCATTCATTGCTGTCTTAGTGCCAGCCTAACACCTAAAGTACATAACATTATCAAACTAATTTAAATATGAAGTAGCCTTTGTTTTTTAAATTTTTCCTGATTTCTGTAACTTCAGATCAAGTGGCTTATCAGTTTGGTGTTTTCCTTCAGTGCTCTATTTTAATTAGAGAGCATGTCATGTAGTGGTTTTGGGGTATGTAACAGGGTTTTGGTTTCGATGGGTGTGAGGAGGCAATCACTGGACTATGTCAGACTTTATAATGGGAGAAAAACACTCCTCAGTCATGACCTCCTCGCCAAGAGACTAAAAGACCTTGCTGCCAAAAGGCTAACACTGAGTTACTCAGAGGCACACTCGGAGGCACACTCGGAGGCACACTCGGAGGCACACTCGGAGGCACACTCGGAGGCACACTCGGAGGCACACTCGGAGGCACACTGAGGCATTTTAGGATGTTTGACCATTACCCATTTTTTATGTTGCTATAATCTAACGACATTGAAAGCCATATGAGTTAACTATATGATAGTGTGCTCTGTGTATTATTGGTAGTAGTAATCTACATGTATATCATGGCACAAAATGCTTACCTACATATTATTGGCTCAATAAATACCCCAAGTTGTTGTGCTGCCATTGCTGTTTTGGATTTGGCAGTGCAGTTGAGTGGACATGGGACAGGGAGAAGTTCTGTGATTAATTTCCATCAATTAAAAAAAATATATATTTCTTTATATTTTTTTACCTGAGCTGGAATAATGGCAGACTGACTTGACATTTCTGGTTGTGGTTCTACTGTGATTTGTGATGGGTGTAGTTTGGCATGTGTTGAAGAGGTAGCTCTACAGAGCAGATGCATCCCAAATAGCAACATACATATACCCTATATAGAGCACTAGCCCTGGTCAAGAGTAGTGCATCCCAAATAGCAACATACATATACCCTATATAGAGCACTAGCCCTGGTCAACAGTAGTGCATCCCAAATAGCAACATACATATACCCTATATAGAGCACTAGCCCTGGTCAACAGTAGTGCATCCCAAATAGCAACATACATATACCCTATATAGAGCACTAGCCCTGGTCAAGAGTAGTGCATCTACAAAGTGTGTTGTTTGAGACGCAGATGCTTTCTGTCTGTAGAACACTTCTTTGACTGGGTTTAACTTTAGGAATGCAGTTGCTGCCTTGCTGATCAACCTCATTGCCACCAACTTCTTAAAACGGGTAGGGTTAGTGACTGGGAATGGAAATTCACCTGGGCTATTTGTCTATATTTAAACCTCCTGTTGCCTTAAGGTTTTATGTAGTTGAAAGATGGTGGGAGGGGGGGGTGGGGAGATTTATTCTCTTTTAGTTAAGTTTTTTTGTTTTTTGGACAGGGGCATTGTCATGCTGAAACGGGAAAGGGCCTTCCCCAAAATGTTGCCACACAGTTTTGGAAGTCTAGAATGCCATTGCTTGCCGTAGCGTGAAGATTTCCCTTTCATTGAATGAAGGGAACTACCCTGAACCATGACAAATTCAGCCCCAGACCTTTATTCCTCCACCACCAAACTTTACAGTTGGCATTATGCATTGGTGCAGGTAGCGTTCTGGCATCCGCCAAACCCAGATTTTTCAGTCAGACTGCCAGATGGTGAAACGTGATTCATCAATCCAGAGAACGCGTTTTCACTTCTTCATTTCAATGACGACGAGTTTTCCACCTCTCCAGCCGACGCTTGGCATTGCGCATGGTGATCTTAGGCTTGTGTGCGTCTGCTCGGCCATGGAAACCCATTTCACGAAGCTCCCGGCGAACAGTTATTGTGCTGACGTTGCTTACGGAGGCAGTTTGGAACTCGGTAGTGAGTGTTGTAACTGAGGATAGATGAACAGACAGTTAACCCACTGTTCCTAGGCCGTCGTTGAAAATAAGGATTTGTTCTTAACTGACTTGCCGAGTTACATAAAGGTTAAATGAAGAAGTTTTTTTTTTACACGCTACGATCTTCAGCACTGTGAGCTTGTGTGGCCTACCACTTTGCAGCTGAGCCTTTTTTGCTCCTAGACATTTCCACTCCACAATAACAGCGCTTACTGTTGACCGGGGCAGGTCAAGCAGGGCAGAAATTTGACGAACTGCCTTGTTGGAAA